>NC_090739.1:4073909-4096409 GCF_036898095.1 Palaemon carinicauda
CTCTCTCTCTCTCATTTGCAGAGCTTAGTTATTTTATTTCTTTGTTCCAATTGCTGATATATTTTTTACTTCTGCCAATGATGTTGGAAGGAGGTTATGTTTTTTCCCCCACTTGTGTATTTGTTTGTTTGTGAACAGTTTCCTGGCCACTATTTTAATCTAAGAGTAATGAAACTTGTAGGGATTAACTTTTATATAAAAAGCTGGAAATAATCAGACTTTGAAAGGTCAAGGTCACGGTCAAGCAAAATGTCCAATTAATGTAATCAAGATAAGAGTGCCCTTCTACAGTAGTTCTCTCTCTCTCTCTCTCTCTCTCTCTCTCTCTCTCTCTCTCTCTCTCTCTCTCTCTCTCTCTCTCTCTCTCTCTCTCTCTGTCAAATACTTTGATAATCTGTTTGTATTCCATCTAGCTTTGTACCCTTTAAGCTTTTAGGCAATTTTAGGCTTCTGGCAGGAGAAAGACCTTAGGCCTAGATATATTTAAAAGTAATTTTCACAGTTTTGTTTTGTGACAGATGTTTCTTACTGTTACTCTTTAGATATCTTTAATCAATGATATACAAAGTCAAAATATATTTCTCTCTATGTATTAAGTGTACGAGTATAATGTATGTATCAAGTATAGGTTTATATCATAATACCGTCATACATTGCCTTTCTCTTTCGTGAGCTAGACACCTGTGTGAGAGATATTATCCTGGAAAAGAATCGAGAATTTCCGCTTCAAATATTATGCGTCTTTCATATTTTACCTCTTGAAATATTTTGTGTCTTTCATATTTTACCTCTTCAAATATTTTGCGTCTTTCATAATATTTTTACATCTTCAAATATTTTGTCTTTCATAATATTTTTACCTCTTTAAATATTTTGTCTCATAATATTTCACATTTTCAAATATTTTGTCTTTCATAATATTTTTCCTCTTCAAATATTTTGCGTCTTTCATCATATTTCAACCTCTTCAAATATTTTGTGTCATTCCTAATATTTTACCTCTTCAAATATTTTGTCTTTCATAATATTTTACCTCTTCAAATATTTTACGTCTTTCATAATATTTTACCTCTTCAAATAATTTGCGTCTTTCATCATATTTTTATCTCTTCAAATATTTTGTGTCTTTCATAATATTTTACCTCTTCAAATATTTTGCGACTTTCATCATATTTTTACCTCTTCAAATATTTTGTCTTTCATAATATTTTACCTCTTCAAATATTTTGCGTCTTTCATAATGTTTTTACCTCTTCAAATATTTTGCGTCTTTCATTATATTTTTACCTCAAGATAATATCGATGATGGATGTCTCAGATACAAAAAGGCTAATTGGATAAATGCATTGGAAGGAGACTCGCTTTATTCATTCATTCGTTTTGCTTCCAGTAAAGTCCGTATTTGTGGTGTTTGTAGTTTTAAAAATTCCATATTTTCTTTGGTGTTCGTAGCTTGGCTATTATTATTAATAACTAGTAAACGCAGCCTGCCAAAAATGCACACACACACATTCTACCCTTATCCCCTCTCTCATTTAATAACTACTCCTCTCCCCCATACCTGAGGGACGGAGAGTTACCGAATAGGTATGAAATGCTGCCAGGCGTGACAGGAAAGAAATATATAACATCACACACACACACACACACACACACATATATATATATATATATATATATATGTATATATATATATACTGTATATATGTGTATATATATATACTGTATTATTATTATTATTAAATGCTAAGCTACAACCCTAGTTGGAAAAGCAGGATGCTATAAGCCCAGGGGCCCCAACAGGGAAAATAGCTCAGTGAGGAAAGGAAACAAGGAAAAATAAAATATTTTAAGAACAGTAACAACATTAAAATAAATATTTCCTATATAAACAATAAAAAATTCAACAAAACAAGAGAAAGAGAAACTAGATAACATAGTGTGCCTGAGTGTACCCTCAAGCAAGAGAACTCTAACCCAAGACAGTGGAAGGCCATGGTACAGAGGCTATAGCACTACCCAAGACTAGAGAACAATGGTTTGATTTTGGAGTGTCCTTCTCCTAGAAGAGCTGCTTACCATAGCTAAAGAGTCTCTTCTACCCTTACCAAGAGGAAAGTAGGCACTGAACAATTACATTGCCGTAGTTAACCCCTTGGGTGAAGAAGAATTGTTTGGTAATCTCAAGTGTTGTCAGGTGTATGAGGACAGAGGAGAATCTGTAAAGAATAGGCCAGACTATTCGGTGTCTGTGTAGGCAAAGGGAAAGAACCGTAACCAGAGAGAAGGATCCAATATGGTACTGTCTGGCCAGTCAAAGGACCCCCTAACTCTCTAGTGGTAGTATCTCAACGGACGGCTGGTGCCCTGGCCAACCTACTACCTATGTGTATATATATATACTGTATATATGTGTATATATATACTGTATATATATATATATATATATATATATATATATATATATATATATATATATATAGCCAACCACTTTTTCTTTATTATATATATAATAGTTGCCTACTGTAAATTTTTCCAGAAATCGATTGTAGTACTTTAGGTGTTGATGTTTTTAAACAGTCTCTGCTTTATCATTTTAGTTATAATATAATCTTGTGTACTAGAGTGATATGATAAGGTGCGACTGTCTACGTGTTTGTATGTGTTGGGCAGATACTTATATGTTTTTCATGTGCAAACACGTATGTTTGTTTATGTTTAAACATTTGTACTTTAAAATTTGTCTCTACATATACGAACAAGAAAATCATGTCCATACATATCTACGGATACTTATACCCTGTATAGTATACATTGAGTATGCATAAAAAGAATCACTTTCACTTTAGGTAATCATACACATAATGATTTTATGCATATTGATATTGCCTTGACAATAGATTACAAACACATAAACGTCTAATAACTTGTATCTCTAGAATTATTATTATCGGATATTACCTGGAAAAGGATTGTTCTTGCCAACTTTGAAGAGATGAAACGAAATTATCATGAAAATAGTAAACAAACTTACCTATAGTTCATTTCTTTTAGCGATGCATATTTGCACCGACTCGCGGCGGTGCCCTTTTAGCTCGGAAAAGTTCCCTGATCGCTGATTGGTTAGAATTATCTTGTCCAACCAATCAGCGATCCGGAAACTTTTCCGAGCTAAAAGGGCACCGCTGCGAGTCGGTGCAAATATGCATCGCTTAAAGAAATGGACTATATTGATAAAATGCATTAATGCTGACACAGCAATTCTAAAATAGAAAATGTAGGTGTGTTTTGATATTCTGGAAAGGGATACTTAACAAAAAAATCTCTTGCCGTGTGATTTCTATAGAGGATGGAAAAGAGCAGTGACGAACGTCCACAGAAGATCAAAGGAGTAACACGAATGTAGATAAGGCTGTAGAACAGTGTTTCCCAACCCTGGGGTAAATTACCCCAGTGGGGTAACATTTAAGTTTGCATTTGTTTTGGATCCTTAACTATAAGCAGCCAATAGCGGGCTACATGATCCGTACAGTTCATCAGGTGGCTGCAAAAAAACATCCGATGTTACCGGGTATATGATCAATGGGGTAATTGTTTAGTTGGAAATAAAATTTTGGGGTAATCATTTTAAAAAGGTTGGGAAACACTGCTGTAGAAGAAGGTAAAAGGGGAGAGAGTGGAAGAATGAGGGGATTACAAAAGGGAAGATGGTTTACGGGGAGTGGAGTGAAAGGCAAGTAAACAAGAGGAAAGAGGGAATGGATGAGGTTTTAAAGGAAGGAATGGTACTCTAGGCTTTAGAAATACTTAGAAGCCTCAAAGCTTATATGACTATGTTTTTGAGGATTTTTAACAGATTTGATATTAAAAAGGAGTTTTTTTTATTCCATATATTTATAGAAATTTAATTATCTTAATAATCCTTTTTTTATTTTATTATCATCTCCTCCTACGCCTATTGGCGCAAAGGGCCTCGGTTAGATTCCTCCAGTCATCTCTCTTGAGATTTTAAATCAATACTTCTCCATTCATGATCTCCTACTTCACGCTTCATAGTCCTCAGCCATGTAGGCCTGGGTCTTCAAACTTTTCTAGTGCCTTGTGGAGCCCAGTTGAACGTTTGGTGAACTGATCTCTCTTTGGGAGTTTGATATATATTAATTCTTTGTTACATTTATTTTTGCCATTATATAGCTTTCTGTTATCTCTTAGTGCTTGACTTATTATAATTTTTTTGTGTAATTTTAAGGGTATGTAAGTTAACATTGAGGACGTGACGTCATCTCAAGGAAGAAATCAAACTTTTTGATTTTTTAAACCTTGATTTATTTTTATTTTGTATTTTTACTTTCATTTTATGGATTTCTTACGTCTTTTGTCTTTCTTTTTTTCACCACTGGACTCTATTGAATGGATGCTTGCTTGGTATGTTATTTTGAATTTATCAATGCTAATTATAATATATTTTCTCTGACATTAAATATATTGAAAGAGGAACTCTGTAAAAAAAGGTTTTACCAGATGTGTCTCGACACTAACAGGTTGGAAAAGTACGTTGAGAGAAATCCATGAATTCAAAATTCTTTTTTTTTTGGTCTTGCAACTAATAGAGATTCAGATGGATGTAAGATAAAGGATTCTGAATTTACTTTATATTTAGTTAGCTAGGAACAATTGTTCACCGGAAAAAGGAAAAAAATTAACTCTCTCTCTCTCTCTCTCTCTCTCTCTCTCTCTCTCTCTCTCTCTCTCTCTCTCTCTCTCTCTCTCTCTCTCTCTCTCTCTCCTAAATGTTCTTTAAATTTAATTAGCCAAGACTGTTTGTGCCCAGAAAAAGAGAATCTCTCTCTCTCTCTCTCTCTCTCTCTCTCTCTCTCTCTCTCTCTCTCTCTCCCCTAAATTTTCTTTAATTTTAGTTAGCTGAGATCATGTACAGAAAAAGGAAGAAAATGTCTATTATCTCTATCTCAGATTAATTGAGATTAATTGTGCGTAGATAAAAGGGAATTTCTCTCTCTCTCTCTCTCTCTCTCTCTCTCTCTCTCTCTCTCTCTCTCTCTAAAAGTCCCACCAACTCAGCCACGTTGTCGATGGTGTTGTTGTTAAGCCTAGCTGTAAGCCTCCATAAATCCTAAAGGCTGGGGAGAGAGAGAGAGAGAGAGAGAGAGAGAGAGAGAGAGAGAGAGAGAGAGAGAGAGAGAGAGAGGGGGGACTTTGGGATTCAGATTTCTGTATATTTCCTCATTCAAGAATGTACAGATCTTCAAGATTTCCCCTATAAGAGCCTCAGCCTCCCGTTGTAAACTCTCTCTTTAAATTTCAGTTAGCCTTCGAGTGCTAATAGTCTCGAGGTCTTATATTTCGGGCAGAGGACCCATCTGGGAGGGCCATGACTCATACAAGGGAGGCGGGAGACCGTCGTAGGATTCCTTTGGGGGAGGGGGGCGTATTTCTCTTTAGGATTCTGTGCGCCTTACGCAATGGTTTATATTTATAGTTTTATATTTCATGCTTTTAATGGCCAGTCTATTTGTCATAGCCTGAGGTTTTTTTCTTTCCTGTATTGACCTTTTTAAGACACAAAAACTTGTTGACAGAGACTATGTCGTGTGCGTGTGTATGTATATATATATATAAATATATATATATATATATATATATATATATATATATATATATATATATATATATATATATATATATATATATATATATATATATACAGAGAGAGAGAGAAAGAGAGAGAGAGAGAGAGAGAGAGAGAGAGAGAGAGAGAGAGAGAGAGAGAGAGAGAGAGAGAGAGAGAGAGAGAGAGAGAGAGAAAGGATCGAATCCTGGTTAGGGCAGATAGATTTGCACTGTGTGATTGTTTTTGAGTGTTAGTATAATTAGTATTATTAAATGTATTTAATTATACACACACACACACACACACATATATATATATATATATATATATATATATATATATATATATATATATATATATATATATTTATTTATTTATATTTATAGTGTGTGTGTATGTGTGTTTAAAAAAAATAGTATTACTGTCTCGTTTATTGCTGCCGTTTCGCCTGCTATTAATGGTAATATTGTCATCAGTGCATAATATTGTTTGCGAGTCGTAGTTCATCAAATATTAAGTTTTGCAAAGTAAATCTAATATAGTTCTTATAATGAAAATGAATTTTTAATGAAAGGACGTTCTATAGTAATATATTAATATTAAAGGTGATATAGAGGTGGTATATTTTTTTGTTATAATTGAAAATTTCGTTAACTCAGTTATGAAAATAGATATTGTTTATAAAAAGTTTACCAGTGATATGGAATTGTATTTTCTAAATGTATTGCTTGGGAGACATGGCCCTATATGTTATGGGAATTTTGATATCAAAATAAGGAATAAATATATTGACTTATAGTTATCTAAATAAAAGTAGTAAAGTAAAATAAAATAAGATTTTTTATATATTTTTTATTTTCTTTATGTTAGTGGATCACATATTCATTTCCAGATTCCAGCATTCTTTCTCTGTCCAAAAATAGATAAATGATATTTTTAAAAATGAAAAATGTTTCAAAGTATAACCAAATTAGAATATTTAATATGATTTTATTGTTTACGCTATCGAATCGTGTATATCCAAATTCCAGTAATTTCTCACCCAGGAAAAGAGATAAATAGAGATTAAAAAAAAACTGAAAATTTTTTCTTATAAGTATAAAAAGAAATAAGAATATTTTGATATGATTTCATTGTTTACCTTACTGAAGCGCATACCATTCGTATTTCTAAATTCCAGGAAACTCTCACTTTCAGAAAAGGAGATAAATAAAGGTAAAGAAAAAATGAAAAATGTTTATTATAACTTTAACAAAATATTTTCATATGATTTCATTGTTTACGTTACTGGTTCGCATACCATTCGTATTTCCAAATTCCAGAAAACTCTCACCGTCAGAAAAAGAGATAAATAAAGGTAAAAAAAAAAAATGAAAAATGTTTATTATAACTTTAACAAAATATTTTCATATGATTTCATTGTTTACGTTACTGGTTCGCATACCATTCGTATTTCCAAATTCCAGGAAACTATCACTGTCAGAAAAAGAGATAAATAACGGTAAAAAAAACTGAAAAATGTTTATTATAACTATAACAAAATAATATTTTGATATGATTTCATTATTTACGCTACTGAATTGCATACCATTCGTATTTCCAAATTCCAGGAAACTATCACTGTCAGAAAAAGAGATAAATAAAGGTAAAAAAAACTGAAAAATGTTTATTATAACTATAACAAAATAATATTTTCATATGATTTCATTGTTTACGCTACTGAATTGCATACCATTCGCATTTCCAAATTCCAGGAAACTCTCACTGTCAAAAAAAGAGATAAATAAAGATAAAAAAATAAACTGAAAAATGTTTATTATAACTATAACAAAATAATATTTTCATATGATTTCATTGTTTACGCTACTGAATCGCATATCATTCGTATTTCCAAATTCCAGGAAACTCTCACTGTCAGAAAAAGATAAATAAAGGTAAAAAAAAACTGAAAAATGTTTATTATAACTATAACAAAATATTATTTTCTTAGGATTTCATTGTTTACGCTACTGAATCGCATACCATTCGTATTTCCAAATTCCAGAAAACTCTCACTGTCAGAAAAAAAGAGATAAATAAAGGTAAAAACAAAAACTGACATTTTTTTTATTATAAGTATAAAAAAATTAGAACATTTTGATATGATTTCATTGTTTACGTTACTGGTTCGCATACCATTCGTATTTCCAAATTCCAGAAAACTCTCACTGTCTGGAAAATAGATGAATAAAAAAGTAAAGCGAAAACTGGAACAGGAACAAAGTTTTTGGTTTGTTCCATGCATTTCCCTTTGGACTTTTGAAGCAGGAGACAAATCTGGCTGGCACATAGATAGTTCCTCCACCACAAGCTCTTGTTGTCCCCAGATTCAATTTTTGGCATGGCGATGGATTCCGGCTTTTCAAAGGCATTAGATTTTTCGGTATTTTGCTGATATTAGGGGATGTAAAAGTTTGCACCTCCCCATAAAAAGAATGCTGTGGTGATAGATTGAAGATAGGTATTTCTGATTTTTCAATTTTTTTTCTTTTTTATCATTGGAGTCTTGAAATAAACTTTATTTTTCTAAAACTGGTTTTTTGGAGGGTGGGGTGTATTGATAAATTTTCCCTCCCCCCAAAAAAATGTGGTAATAGATTGAAGATAGGTATTTCTGATTTTTCAATTTTTAATTTTTTTTTTTTTTTTATCATTGGAGTCTTGAAATAAACTTTATTTTTCTAAAACCGGTTTTTTTTTTTGGGGGGGGGGTTGATAAATTTTCCCTCCCCCCAAAAAATGTGGTAATAGATTGAAGATAGATATTCCTGATTTTTCATTCTTTGTTATCATTCTTTGTAGTCTTGAAATAAACTTTATTTTTCTAAACTGATATTAGGGGAATGTAAGAAATTTTCCCTCCCCTAAAAAGAAGGCTTTGGTGATATATTGAAGATAGATATTCCTGGTTTTTCATTATTTTTGCTTTGTTTATATTTGTAGTTTTGAAATAAACTTTATTTTTCTTAACCGGCATCTGGAAGAAACTTAATTTTTTTTTTAAAGTAAGATTCTGCAGCAATGTCAGGAGGAAATGACTATAATATATTTCTTTTCCATCAGTCTTTGTTGTCTCGAAATAATCTTTATTCTTGTACGGAGGTTTTTTCTGAAAAGGCACTTTGGGAAAACTTAAAAGATAAATGTTGATTTTGTAAGATTCTTCAGCAGAGTCAAGATGATCTCCCTTATATAGTAAAGAACAAATGTCTGGCTTTTATATATATATATATATATATATATATATATATATATATATATATATATATATATGTATATATATATGTCTGTGTATATATATATATATATATATATATATATATATATATATATATATGTATATATATATGTCTGTGTATATATATATATATATATATATATATATATATATATATATATATATATATATATATATATATACACACATATAATGTATATGTGTATATATATGTATATATATAGATATGTATATATATATATATATATATATATATATATATATATATATATATATATATATATATATATATATATATTGTAATTGTTTAGTGGCTACTTTCCTCTTGGTAAGGGTAGAAGAGACTCTTTTAGCTATAGTGAGTAGCTCAGCTCTTTTAGAAGGACACCCCAAAAGCAAACCATTGTTCTCTAGACTTTGTTAGTGCCCTAGCCTCTGTACCTTGGTCTTCCACTCTCTTTGTTAGTTTTCTTACTTGAGGGAACACTCAGGCACACTATTCTATCCGTTTCCTTTCCTCACTTACTTATTTATTCCTGTTGAAGCCATTGTGCTGAATCGTCAGCAGCCATTGCCTGGCCATCCTTGGGTCTAGCTTGGGTGGAGAGGGGCTTGTGGGCTGTTCATGTGTATGGTCAGTCTCTATGGCATTGTCCTGCTTGCTTGGGCAATGTCACATTCCCTTCCCTTTGCTATTCATGAGCGGCCTTTAAATCTTTAAACATAATCTTCTGGTTGCAAACAATTTCGTTCAAAGTCAAACCATTGTTTTCTAGTCTTGGATAGTGCCCTAGCCTCTGTACCTTGGTCTTTCACTCTCTTTTGTTAGTTTTCTTGCTTGAGGGTAGACTCAGGTACACTATTCTATCTGTTTCCTTCCCTCACTTAGCTATTTATTCCTGTTGGAGCCATTGGGCTGAATCGTCAGCAGCTATTGTGGCCCTCCTTGGGGGGTTGTGGGCTGTTCATATGTATATATGGTCAGTCTCTACGGCATTGTCCTGTTTGCTTGGGCAATGTCATTGTCCCTTCCCTCTGCTATTCATGAGCTGCATTTAAATCTTTAAGCAGAATCATATGTATATATGGTCAGTCTCTACGGCATTGTCCTGTTTGCTTGGGCAATGTCACTGTCCCTTCCCTCTGCTATTCATGAGCTGCCTTTAAATCTTTAAGCAGAATCTTCTGGTTGCAAGCAATTTCGTTCAGATTCAATGCTATTGTCCCGAACACGCCAATGCCACGGACGATTAATCCTGTATTCCTGTGTGTACCATTAACCGAAGAGGAACTCTATATGCAAAGCTGAAATCATTGGAACTAGATTACTGGGAGCGTAATGTCATCCATTCAACCACGGATTGGTTAAGGCTTTCAGGTTCCAGTTCGAGGATAGATTATGAGAATAGATGGTTTGATGGATATTATATTTTTTGTTTTTTGGGTGTAGACTATTCAGTTTCATATTGATGCGCCGTGGTGATGTACGCCCACCTTTCTGAAAGGTTTCAGATTTCACTAATGAATGATTAACCAAATATTTTTTTTTAACTGGGAAATTTATTGCAAATTATCTTTTGAACCTAAAGGTTCCAATTTTTACTAATGAATTATTACCCAAATAGTTTTTGTAACTTGGAAGTTTATTGCAAATCTTTTGAACCTAAAGGTTTTAAGTTTTACTAATGAATTATTACCCAAAATGTTTTTGTAACTTGGAAGTTTATGGCAAATCTTCTTTTGAACCTAAAGGTTCCAAATTTTACTAATGAATTATTACCCAAAATGTTTTTGTAACTTGGAAGTTTATTGCAAATCTTCTTTTGAACCTAAAGGTTCTAAGTTTTACTAATGAATTATTACCCAAAATGTTTTTGTAACTTGGAAGTTTATTGCAAATCTTCTTTTGAACCTAAAGGTTCCAAATTTTACTAATGAATTATTACCCAAAATGTTTTTGTAACTTGGAATTTATTGCAAATCTTCTTTTGAACCTAAAGGTTCCAAATTTTACTAATGAATTATTACCCAAAAGGTTTTTTTTCAACTGGGACGTTTATTGCAAATTATCTTTTGAACCTAAAGGTTCCAAATTTTACTTATGAATTATTACCCAAATGCTTTTGCAAGTGGGAAATTTATTGAAAATATCCTTTTGAATCTAATGGGTCCATGTTTTACTAATGAATTATTACCCAAATTTTTTTGTAACTGGGAAATTTATTACAAATTTCCTTTTAAACCTAAAGGTTCCAATTTTTACTAATCAATTATTACCCAAATGTATCTGTAAATTTATTTTGAACCTGAAGGCTCAAAATTTTATGACCCAAATTGTTTTTGTATCTGGGAAATATCTTTTGATAAATTTCCGATAGTTTTTGATAACTGATAAACTTTAATATCATACCTTTTTGTCAATATGCATTTGGAAAACTCACTTAATATTTACTTTGAGAATTCTAATATAATTCTGATAGTTTTCGTTAAACTTTCCGTGGGAACCTTTCAAACAAATTTTCTGTTGGTAATTTTCATAACTTATACTTCTGGCAATTTTCAAATTATTTTCATGAGGTAACTGTCAGACATTTTTTTTTTTTTGAAAAAAAAAACATTAAAGAAAAATTAAAGGACGATTAAAACAATAGGAAGCAAAGGGTCTAAAACTGGTGCTTATGATGCCGCAGAGGGGTTTCGCTCCATATTATTATTATTATTATTATTATTATTATTATTATTATTATTATTATTATTATTATTATTATTATTATTATTATTATTATAAGCTAAGCTGCAACCCTAGTAGGGGAAGCAGGATACTATTAGCCCAAGAGCTCCAACATGGAAAATAGCGAGAAAAATAATGAACAATTAGAATGAAATATTTTAAGAACAGTAACAACAATAAAATAAATCCTTCACATATAAGCTATAAAAACTTGAAAAAAAAGATTAAGAGAAATAAAATAGAATAGTGTGCCTGAGTGTACCCTCAAGCAAGAGAACTCTAACCCAAGACAGTGGAAGACCATGGTACAGAGGCTATGGCCTAAACAAGGCTAGAGAACAATGGTGTCATTTTGGAAGGCATCTCCTAGAAGAACTGCTTACTATAGGTAAAGAGTCTCTTCTACCCTTGCCAAGAGAAAGCAGCCACTGAATAATTACAGTGCAGTAGTTATGCCCTTGAGCGAAGAAGAGTTGCCTGGTTATCTCAGTGTTGTCAGGTGTATGAGGACAGAGGAGAATCTGGAAAATAGGCCAGACTATCCAATGTATGTGTAGGCAAATAAAAAATGATCCGTAACCAGAGAGAAGGATCCAATGTAGTAGTGTCTGGCCATCAAAGGACCCTATAACTCTCCAGCGGTAGTATCTCAACCGGTGGCTGGTGCCTTGGCCAAACTACTACTACGCACACAAATACACACATACACACACGCGCACACACACACATATATATACATACATATATATATACATACACACACACATATATATATATATATATATATATATATATATATATATATATATATATATATATATATATATGTGTGTGTGTGTGTGTGTGTGTGTGTGTCAGTAATTTTTATGTAAAGCTAATAAGCACACAACCTAACCTATATATAGTTGAGAAATAAGTCAGAATAGGAACGAATCGTAAGTTGAATTTTATGAAATTCAAGAAATTTCTTCTGAATAAGAATTCTGATTATCTGTAAAACGAGTAGCACTCACTAACGCCTAAAGTGCTCGTTTTTTCTTATAATGGAAAAGTTAAAATTCGGTTTCCATCAGGAAAATATCAGTTAGCAATATCAGTCATAAGTATAGAAGTATATTCACGTAATTTCCTTTTTCATTGCATGGATACTAATGCAATATTTTCCTTTGTTCTTTTGTTCAGATCACAATTGGAAATATCAATTTCTTTGAAAATAGATTTAGGTTTAATTATCGAAACGGCAGAGCTACAATTTCACTCATTTTTAATCGTCAAATGAACTTTTATGTAATTGTTGACTGCTTGATTAAAAGTGGTGAAAATGCTACGGAGATATATTGAAACATGTAATTTCAGAGTGTGCTGAATGGTGTCTATTTGTAAATATATTTTACGGAAAAAATAATGTTTATTGGTGTAATGTGATTTATTTAATTGATGATTTTTTTTCGAATGCCTTATATTTGTTTTATGAACAAATTCGTAATGAACATGAGGTGTAAAATTATTCAACTTATTCATACAGTTATTCACAAGCTTGATCTTCCCAGCTTATCATCATATTTCTGCCCTCTCTTCTTTTAAAGGTTTAAAGGCCACTCATGAATGGCAGAGGCAAGGAACTGAAATTCCCCTATTAAGTGCCCTAGAGACTGACCATATATACATATGATCAGCGCTGAAGCCCCTCTCCACCCAAGCTGGGATCAAGGAGGGCCAGGCAATGCCTGCTGATGACTCCTCTGATAAACCTATAGGCTCCCGTAAACCCTAATCCCTAGCTCACAAGGATGGTGATGTTGCAGGAACCAAAGAAACTAACGAGTTTGAGTGGGACTGAACCCCAATCTGGCGTTCACCAGTCAGGGACGTTACCACATTAGCCACCACAGCCCTATTATTATTTCATAAATTTTATAGGCAAACTAAGGAATGTTGAACACATTTTATTCTTACTTGCTCCCTTGTTATTTTAATCTCATGCAAAGAAACAACTACTTAATTTCTTTCAATCCAGTCTTGGAGAATCTATCCTACATCCAGACATACTCCTCTGTCAAAAGGCAGCACTGATTGTATTTTTTCATTCCAAGATTCAATACCCAGAAGCGTGTCTCGCTGAAATGGTGATTTCAATTTTAACGCTTTTATCTTGAAATCTAGCCTATTTTCTTTTTCAGGTGTTGGGTTGTAGTGTTTGGGCCATATTCTTAGCCGTCTTTTATCTGTCTTAACGAATCCTCGTTTTATACATATGTATATATATATATATATATATATATATATATATATATATATATATATATATATATATATATATATGTATGTATGTATGTATATATTTAGTTATATATATATATATATATATATATATATATATATATATATATATATATATATATATACACCCATTAATTTATAATTTTATAAATGCAGACATATATATATATATATATATATATATATATATATATATATATATATATATATATATATATATATATATATATGTATATGTATGTATGTATGTATCTATCTATCTATCTATCTATCTATCGCTATATATATGTCATTTTGTATTTTTTCGGGGAAGACGCCGAATAACCTAATCAGGAATTCCTTCTTTAACTTCAGTAGTTCAAACTTGAAGCCAATGTTTTTACGTTGAACAGACTGACGTTAGACTCTCTTCATAGTTTATATGTTTCTATGTTTCTATGTTAGCAATGTTATTGATCTTAATATTTTTTATATTCTTTAATCATTTCTTCTCATTTATATTTTTATTTCCTTATTTACCTTCCCCACTGGGCTATTTTTCCCTGTTGGGGCCCATGGGCTTATGGCATCCGTTTTTTCTCCAACGAGGATTGTAGCTTAGCCCTTGGGCTTATAGTATCCTGCTTTTCCAAATAGGGATGAAGCTTAACCCTTGGGGTTATAGCATCCTGCTTTTCCAACTAGGGATGAAGCTTAGCCCTTTGGCTTATAGCATCCTGCTTTTCCAGCTAGGGTTGAAGCTTAGCCCTTGGGCTTATAGTATCCTACTTTTCCAACTAGGGTTGAAGCTTAGCCCTTGGGTTTATAGCATCCTGCTTTTCCAACTAGGGTTGAAGCTTAGCCCTTGGGTTTATAGTATCCTACTTTTCCAACTAGGGTTGAAGCTTAGCCCTTGGGCTTATAGTATCCTACTTTTCCAACTAGGGTTGAAGCTTAGCCCTTGGGTTTATAGCATCCTGCTTTTCCAACTAGGGTTGAAGCTTAGCCCTTGAGCTTATAGTATCCTACTTTTCCAACTAGGGTTGAAGCTTAGCCCTTGGGTTTATAGCATCCTGCTTTTCCCACTAGGGTTGAAGCTTAGCCCTTGGGTTTATAGCATCCTGCTTTTCCAACTAGGGTTGAAGCTTAGCCCTTTGGCTTATAGCATCTTGCTTTTCCAACTAGGGTTGAAGCTTAGCCCTTGGGCTTATAGTATCCTGCTTTTCCAACTAGGGTTGAAGCTTAGCCCTTGGGTTTATAGCATCCTGCTTTTCCAACTAGGGTTGAAGCTTAGCCCTTGGGCTTATAGCATCCTGCTTTTCCAACTAGGGATGAAGCTTAGCCCTTGAGCTTATAGCATCCTGCTTTTCCAACTAGGGATGAAGCTTAGTCCTTGAGCTTATAGCATCCTGCTTTTCCAACTAGGGTTGAAGCTTAGCCC
This sequence comes from Palaemon carinicauda, assembly GCF_036898095.1. Classification (NCBI taxonomy): domain Eukaryota; kingdom Metazoa; phylum Arthropoda; class Malacostraca; order Decapoda; family Palaemonidae; genus Palaemon; species Palaemon carinicauda. The sequence continues at coordinate 4,089,247 of NC_090739.1, forward strand.
TTGAGCTTATAGCATCCTGCTTTTCCAACTAGGGATGAAGCTTAGCCTTTGGGCTTATAGCATCCTGCTTTTCCAACTAGGGTTGAAGCCTAGCCCTTGGGCTTATAGCATCCTGCTTTTCCATCTAGGGTTGAAGCTTAGCCCTTGGGCTTATAGCATCCTGCTTTTCCAACTAGGGATGAAGCTTAGCCCTTGAGCTTATAGCATCTTGATTTTCCAACTAGGGATGAAGCTTAGCCCTTGGGCTTATAGCATCCTGCTTTTCCAACTAGGGTTGAAGCTTAGCCCTTGAGCTTATAGCATCCTGCTTTTCCATCTAGGGTTGAAGCTTAGCCCTTGGGCTTATAGCATCCTGCTTTTCCATCTAGGGTTGAAGCTTAGCCCTTGGGCTTATAGCATCCTGCTTTTCCAACTAGGGATGAAGCTTAGCCCTTGAGCTTATAGCATCCTGATTTTCCAACTAGGGATGAAGCTTAGCCCTTGGGCTTATAGCATCCTGCTTTTCCAACTAGGGTTGAAGCTTAGCCCTTGAGCTTATAGCATCCTGCTTTTCCATCTAGGGTTGAAGCTTAGTCCTTGAGCTTATAGCATCCTGCTTTTCCAACTAGGGTTGAAGCTTAGCCCTTGAGCTTATAGCATCCTGATTTTCCAACTAGGGATGAAGCTTAGCCCTTGGGCTTATAGCATTCTGCTTTTCCAACTAGGGTTGAAGCCTAGCCCTTGGGCTTATAGCATCCTGCTTTTCCATCTAGGGTTGAAGCTTAGCCCTTGGGCTTATAGCATCCTGCTTTTCCAACTAGGGATGAAGCTTAGCCCTTGAGCTTATAGCATCCTGATTTTCCAACTAGGGATGAAGCTTAGCCCTTGGGCTTATAGCATTCTGCTTTTCCAACTAGGGATGAAGCTTAGCCCTTGAGCTTATAGCATCCTGATTTTCCAACTAGGGATGAAGCTTAGCCCTTGGGCTTATAGCATTCTGCTTTTCCAACTAGGGATGAAGCTTAGCCCTTGAGCTTATAGCATCCTGATTTTCCAACTAGGGATGAAGCTTAGCCCTTGGGCTTATAGCATTCTGCTTTTCCAACTAGGGTTGAAGCTTAGCCCTTGAGCTTATAGCATCCTGCTTTTCCAACTAGGGTTGAAGCTTAGCCCTTTGGCTTATAGCATCCTGCTTTTCCAGCTAGGGTTGAAGCTTAGCCCTTGGGTTTATAGTATCCTACTTTTCCAACTAGGGTTGAAGCTTAGCCCTTGGGCTTATAGTATCCTACTTTTCCAACTAGGGTTGAAGCTTAGCCCTTGGGTTTATAGCATCCTGCTTTTCCAACTAGGGTTGAAGCTTAGCCCTTGAGCTTATAGCATCCTGCTTTTCCAACTAGGGATGAAGCTTAGCCCTTGAGCTTATAGCATCCTGATTTTCCAACTAGGGATGAAGCTTAGCCCTTGGGCTTATAGCATTCTGCTTTTCCAACTAGGGTTGAAGCCTAGCCCTTGGGTATATAGTATCCTGCTTTTCCAACTAGGGTTGAAGCTTAGCCCTTGGGCTTATAGCATCCTGCTTTTCCAACTAGGGTTGAAGCCTAGCCCTTGGGCTTATAGCATCCTGCTTTTCCAACTAGGGATGAAGGCCCTTGGGCTTATAGCATCCTGCTTTTCCAACTAGGGATGAAGCTTAGCCCTTGGGCTTATAGCATTCTGCTTTTCCAACTAGGGTTGAAGCTTAGCCCTTGGGCTTATAGCATCCTGCTTTTCCAACTAGGGTTGAAGCTTAGCCCTTGGGCTTATAGCATTCTACTTTTCCAACTAGGGTTGAAGCCTAGCCCTTGGGCTTATAGCATCCTGCTTTTCTAACTAGGGATGAAGGCCCTTGGGCTTATAGCATCCTGCTTTTCCAACTAGGGATGAAGCTTAGCCCTTGGGCTTATAGCATCCTGCTTTTCCAACTAGGGTTGAAGCTTAGCCCTTTGGCTTATAGCATCCTGCTTTTCCAACTAGAGTTGAAGCTTAGCACTTGGGCTTATAGCATCCTGCTTTTCCAACTAGGGTTGAAACTTAGCCCTTGGGCTTATAGTATCCTGCTTTTCCAACTAGGGTTGAAGCTTAGCCCTTGGGTTTATAGCATCCTGCTTTTCCATCTAGGGTTGAAGCCTAGCCCTTGGGCTTATAGCATCCTAGTTTTCCAAGTAGGGATGAAGCTTAGCCCTTGGGCTTATGGCATCCTGCTTTTCCATCTAGGGTTGAAGCTTAACCCTTGGCCTTATAGCCTCCTGCTTTTCCAATTAGGGTTGAAGCTTAGCCCTTGGGCTTATGGCGTCCTGCTTTTCCAACTAGGGTTGAAGCTTAATCCATGGCCTTATAGCATCCTGCTTTTCCAATTAGGGTTGAAGCTTAGCCCTTGGGCTTATAGCATCCTGCTTTTCCAACTAGGGTTGAAGCTTAGCCCTTGGGCTTATGGCATCCTGCTTTTCCAACTAGGGATGAAGCTTAGCCCTTGGGCTTATGGCATCCTGCTTTTCCAACTAGGGTTGAAGCTTAGCCCTTGGGCTTATAGCATCCTGCTTTTCCAACTAGGGTTGAAGCTTAGCGTTTGAGCTTATAGCATCCTGCTTTTCCAATTAGGGTTGAAGCTTAGCCCTTGGGTTTATAGCATCCTGCTTTTCCAACTAGGGATGAAGCTTAGCCCTTGGGCTTATAGCATCCTGCTTTTCCAACTAGGGTTGAAGCTTAGCCCTTGGCCTTATGGCATCCTGCTTTTCCAACTAGGGTTGAAGCTTAGCCCTTGGGCTTATGGCATCCTGCTTTTCCAACTAGGGTTGAAGCTTAGCCCTTGGGCTTATAGCATCCTGCTTTTCCAACTAGGGTTGAAGCTTAGCCCTTGGCCTTATGGCATCCTGCTTTTCCAACTAGGGTTGAAGCTTAGCCCTTGGCCTTATGGCATCCTGCTTTTCCAACTAGGGTTGAAGCTTAGCCCTTGGGCTTATGGCATCCTGCTTTTCCAACTAGGGTTGAAGCTTAGCCCTTGGGCTTATAGCATCCTGCTTTTCCCACTAGGGTTGAATCTTAGCCCTTGGGTTTATAGCATTTTGCTTTTCCATCTAGGGTTGAAGCTTAGCCCTTGGGCTTATAGCATCCTGCTTTTCCAACTAGGGTTGAAGCTTAGCCCTTGGGCTTATAGCATCCTGCTTTTCCAACTAGGGTTGAAGCTTAGCCCTTGGGCTTATAGCATCCTGCTTTTCCCACTAGGGTTGAATCTTAGCCCTTGGGCTTATAGCATCCTGCTTTTCCATCTAGGGTTGAAGCTTAGCCCTTGGGTTTATAGCATTTTGCTTTTCCATCTAGGGTTGAAGCTTAGCCCTTGGGCTTATAGCATCCTGCTTTTCCAACTAGGGTTGAAGCTTAGCCCTTGGGCTTATAGCATCCTGCTTTTCCATTTAGGGTTGAAGCTTAGCCCTTGGGCTTATAGCATCCTGCTTTTCCAACTAGGGTTGAAGCTTAGCCCTTGGGTTTATAGCATCCTGCTTTTCCAACTAGGGTTGAAGCTTAGCCCTTGTGCCTATAGCATCCTGCTTTTCCAACTAGGGTTGAAGCTTAGCCCTTGGGCTTATAGCATCCTGCTTTTCCATCTAGGGTTGAAGCTTAGCCCTTGGGCTTATAGCATCCTGCTTTTCCATCTAGGGTTGAAGCTTAGCCCTTGGGCTTATAGCATCCTGCTTTTCCATCTAGGGTTGAAGCTTAGCCCTTGGGCTTATAGCATCCTGCTTTTCCAACTAGGGTTGAAGCTTAGCCCTTGGGCTTATATCATCCTGCTTTTCCATCTAGGGTTGAAGCCTAGCCCTTGGGCTTATGGCATCCTGCTTTTCCAACTAGGGCTGAACCCTAGCCCTTGGGCATATAGCATCCTGCTTTTCCAACTAGGGTTGAAGCTTAGTCCAAGGGCTTATAGCATCCTTGTTTTCGAACTAGAGTTGTAGCTTAGTATAATAATAATAATAATAATAATAATAATAATAATAATAATAATAATAATAATAATAATGATATCACTTAATATTTTCCCTTAGTATAGGAAAAGAGCCAATTTATTCCTGCCTTCATCCACTGACTACCAATTCGTTCCTACCTTTATCCACTTATCAGGAAAATCGCAATACACGTGTCATTTATTTTCACCAGATAATAGGCCCCATTAAAATGATGAAAGCTTTTGCGTTTTTTTTTACCAATGATAACCTCTTAGTGTTATTATTATAGTAAATTCGTCCGTGAAAATGAAGGGAAAAATTCTAAAAGTCAACTTCAGTTTTTAATCGAAAGCGGCGCTGATATTAAATGGCGTAATTGCTTTCCCCTCATTGCACATATTTGAGAGTTAAACATTTAATTTCAATACCATTAGCTGAAAAGGCTTATTATACATTGCATGAAAAGTGCTTTTTTTTATAATTTGCGCTCGAATTCACCTGTACATTCCATTGGCTTCTGATTTGGATTTTGTGTTTTCTTCTCTGTAACCTGGCTGAGAGAGAGAGAGAGAGAGAGAGAGAGAGAGAGAGAGAGAGAGAGAGAGAGAGAGAGAGAGAGAGAGAGAGAGAGAGAGATGGGGCAATAGTCTTTCTTTTATTATTATTATTATTATTATTATTATTTTTATTATCATTATCATTGTTATTATTATTATTGTTATTATTATTATTACTAGCAAAGCTATAACCCTAGTTGGAAAAGCAGCATGCTATAAGCCCAAGGGCTCCAACATGGAAAATAGCTCAGTGAGGAAGGGACATAAGGAAATAAATAAACTATAATAGAAATAATGAACAATTAAAATGAAATATTTTAATAAGAGTTACAACATTAAAAGAAAGCTTTCACACATAAACTATAAAAATATAAGAAAAAGGAAGAGAAATGAAGTTGGACTTTATGGAAAATCCAATAGAAACTTAGATTTGAATTAGGTATATGATACTTGGGAAGAGCTTGTCCCTACCGAAAGAGAGAGAGAGAGAGAGAGAGAGAGAGAGAGAGAGAGAGAGAGAGAGAGAGAGAGAGAGAGAGAGAGAGGATGGGTATTAGGTCTTTTGTGACCTTCAAGTATTCGTTCATAATAGGGCATACCTTGGGCAACCACTTAGGCAACAGCTGAGACACTCATTTTTCTCTTAAGAACTCTCGGCTATCATTTAGGCAACCACCTGATAAGCAATCATATAAGCGGCAAATTTAAGCAAACGTTTCTACTGTATTTAAAGGCGGTTCAGGCAACTTTTCAGGCAACACCTCTGGCAATCATTACTCATTCAAGCAGTCTCGGCAGTCATTCTGGCAACCACCTAGAGAGCAATTATATAAGCGTCAATTTTAGGCAAACGCGTCTACAGTATTTAAAGGCTGTTGAGGTAACCTTTCAGGCAACATCTCTGGCAATCTACAACTGACTTCCATAATGATTAAAAAAAAAAAAAAAATTTTTTTTACTTTTAAAAAAGTGAAAATGTCCACGAATCTATGATTCGTAACATCTCTTCATATTTTCACATTTTCTCCCCTTACGCGTCTAATCTTTCCCCTCCCTTCTCCTCTTACTCTTTCTTCTCCTCACTCCTTTCTCCTCTCCCCTTACTCTTTCCTCTCCACTCCCCTGCCCTCTCCTACTCTTTCCCCTCCCCTCCAACGCCCTTCCTGTTCCCCTACCTTTTCCCCTCCCCTATCCCCCTATTCATTCCCCTCCACTCCTCTCCCCCCCTCTCTTTCTACTCTTTCCCCTCCCCTCCACTCCCTTTCCCTCTCCCCCTACTCTTTCCCCTCCCCTCCCCTTACTCACTCCCCTCCCCCTCTCCTCCCACTCTTTTTCCCTCCCCTCTCCTTCCCCTTCCCCTTACTCTTTCTCCTCCCCTCCTCCCCTTCCCCCAACTCTTTACCCTCCCCTCCTCTTCTTCCCTCCCCCTTTACTCTTTCCCCTCCACTCCCCACCCCTCCACTCCACTTCCTCCACGTCTCCCATATTAAAATGAAACGGTAATGAAGGCAAGTAAATTTCCCGCGCAAGTCCGAGGATTATCAGATATTGTCGGTTTCTCCCATTACGCTGTTTTGGTCCTTTTTAGAAGAGCGATTTCCATTATCGGATTATTGGGGAAGTCGCTTTTTTCTTGATGTTTTAACGTCAGGGATGAACTTATTTCACACTTTTGTAGGGGAGGGAGAATTGGCTACTTGTTTAGCCATTCGTTGTAATTACCAGTTGTTGTGATTATTTTTTTATTTTAGTAATCTCCCCTATGTGATAAAGAGCAAGTGTCTGGATATATAGATATATATATATATATATATATATATATATATATATATATATATATATATATATATATATATATATATATATATATATATATATATATATGTATGTATATATATATATATATATATATATATATATATATATATATATATATATATATGTATATGTATATATATACGGTATATATTTGTATATATATATATATTATATATATATATATATATATATATATATATATATATATATATATATATATATATATATATATATATATATATATGTATATATATTATATTTATATATATGTATATATATTTATATATATATATATACACATATGTGTATATATATATGTATCTATATACATATGTGTATATATATACACACATACGTATATATGTATATATATTTACTATTATTATTATTATTATTATTATTATTACTCGCTAATCTACAACCCTAGTTGGAAAAGCAGGATGCTACAAGCCCAGGGGCTCCAACAGGGAAAATAGCCCAGTGAGGAAAGGAAAGAAGGGAAAATAAAGTATTTTAAGAACAGTAACAACATTAAAATTAATATTTCTATATAAACTATCAAAACTCCAACAAAATAAGAGGAAGAGAAATTAGATAGAATAGTGTGCCCGAGTGTACCCTTAAGCAAGAGTACTCTAACCCAAGACAGTGGAGGACCACGGTACAGAGGCTATGGCACTACCCAAGACTGGAGAACAATGGTTTGATTTTGGAGTGTCCTTCTAGAAGAGCTGCTTACCATAGCTAAAGAGTCTAGTCTCTTCTACCCTTACCAAGAAGTGGCCACTGAACAATAACAGTACAGTAGTTAACCTCTTGGGTGAAGAAG
>NC_090739.1:4108173-4138173 GCF_036898095.1 Palaemon carinicauda
TGTCCAATCCTTTGATCCTTCCAATTGAGTCCGTACTCTATCCTATGATGCAGGCTTGTACTTCTACATCAAAGGATATTTCCCCCTGAAAGAAAAGTTTTTCTTTCACCTCTCCATCTTCCATTGTCCAATCCTTTGATCCTTCCAATTGAGCCCGTACTTTATCCTATGATGCAGGCTTGTACTTCTACATCAAAGGATATTTCCCCCTGAAAGAAAAGTTTTTCTTTCACCTCTCCATCTTCCATTGTCCAATCCTTTGATCCTTCCAATTGAGTCCGTACTCTATCCTATGATGCAGGCTTGTACTTCTACATCAAAGGATATTTCCTCCTGAAAGAAAAGTTTTTGTTTCCCCTCTCCATCTTCCATTGTCCAATCCTTTGATCCTTCCAATTGAGTCCGTACTCTATCCTATGATGCAGGCTTGTACTTCTACATCAAAGGATATTTCCTCCTCAAAGAAAAGTTTTTGTTTCCCCTCTCCTTTTTCCATTGTCCAATCCTTTGATCCTTCCAATTGAGCCCGTACTCTATCCTATGATGCAGGCTTGTACTTCTACATCAAAGGATATTTCCCCCTGAAAGAAAAGTTTTTCTTTCCCCTCTCCATCTTCCATTGTCCAATCCTTTGATCCTTCCAATTGAGCCCGTACTCTATCCTATGATGCAGGCTTGTACTTCTACATCAAAGGATATTTCCCCCTGAAAGAAAAGTTTTTCTTTCCCCTCTCCATCTTCCATTGTCCAATCCTTTGATCCTTCCAATTGAGCCCGTACTCTATCCTATGATGCAGGCTTGTACTTCTACATCAAAGGATATTTCCTCCTCAAAGAAAAGTTTTTGTTTCCCCTCTCCTTTTTCCATTGTCCAATCCTTTGATCCTTCCAATTGAGCCCGTACTCTATCCTATGATGCAGGCTTGTACTTCTACATCAAAGGATATTTCCCCCTGAAAGAAAAGTTTTTCTTTCCCCTCTCCATCTTCCATTGTCCAATCCTTTGATCCTTCCAATTGAGTCCGTACTCTATCCTATGATGCAGGCTTGTACTTCTACATCAAAGGATATTTCCTCCTCAAAGAAAAGTTTTTGTTTCCCCTCTCCATCTTCCATTGTCCAATCCTTTGATCCTTCCAATTGAGTCCGTACTCTATCCTATGATGCAGGCTTGTACTTCTACATCAAAGGATATTTCCTCCTGAAAGAAAAGTTTTTGTTTCCCCTCTCCATCTTCCATTGTCCAATCCTTTGATCCTTCCAATTGAGCCCGTACTCTATCCTATGATGCAGGCTTGTACTTCTACATCAAAGGATATTTCCCCCTGAAAGAAAAGTTTTTCTTTCCCCTCTCCATCTTCCATTGTCCAATCCTTTGATCCTTCCAATTGAGTCCGTACTCTATCCTATGATGCAGGCTTGTACTTCTACATCAAAGGATATTTCCTCCTCAAAGAAAAGTTTTTGTTTCCCCTCTCCATCTTCCATTGTCCAATCCTTTGATCCTTCCAATTGAGCCCGTACTCTATCCTATGATGCAGGCTTGTACTTCTACATCAAAGGATATTTCCCCCTGAAAGAAAAGTTTTTCTTTCACCTCTCCATCTTCCATTGTCCAATCCTTTGATCCTTCCAATTGAGCCCGTACTCTATCCTATGATGCAGGCTTGTACTTCTACATCAAAGGATATTTCCTCCTCAAAGAAAAGTTTTTGTTTCCCCTCTCCTTTTTCCATTGTCCAATCCTTTGATCCTTCCAATTGAGTCCGTACTCTATCCTATGATGCAGGCTTGTACTTCTACATCAAAGGATATTTCCTCCTGAAAGAAAAGTTTTTGTTTCCCCTCTCCATCTTCCATTGTCCAATCCTTTGATCCTTCCAATTGAGTCCGTACTCTATCCTATGATGCAGGCTTGTACTTCTACATCAAAGGATATTTCCTCCTCAAAGAAAAGTTTTTGTTTCCCCTCTCCTTTTTCCATTGTCCAATCCTTTGATCCTTCCACTTGAGTCCGTACTCTATCCTATGATGCAGACTTGTACTTCTACATCAAAGGATATTTCCCCTGAAAGAAAAGTTTTTCTTTCCCCTCTCCATCTTCCATTGTCCAATCCTTTGATCCTTCCAATTGAGCCCGTACTCTATCCTATGATGCAGGCTTGTACTTCTACATCAAAGGATATTTCCCCCTGAAAGAAAAGTTTTTCTTTCCCCTCTCCATCTTCCATTGTCCAATCCTTTGATCCTTCCAATTGAGCCCGTACTCTATCCTATGATGCAGGCTTGTACTTCTACATCAAAGGATATTTCCCCCTGAAAGAAAAGTTTTTCTTTCCCCTCTCCATCTTCCATTGTCCAATCCTTTGATCCTTCCAATTGAGCCCGTACTCTATCCTATGATGCAGGCTTGTACTTCTACATCAAAGGATATTTCCCCCTGAAAGAAAAGTTTTTCTTTCCCCTCTCCATCTTCCATTGTCCAATCCTTTGATCCTTCCAATTGAGCCCGTACTCTATCCTATGATGCAGGCTTGTACTTCTACATCAAAGGATATTTCCCCCTGAAAGAAAAGTTTTTCTTTCCCCTCTCCATCTTCCATTGTCCAATCCTTTGATCCTTCCAATTGAGCCCGTACTCTATCCTATGATGCAGGCTTGTACTTCTACATCAAAGGATATTTCCTCCTCAAAGAAAAGTTTTTGTTTCCCCTCTCCTTTTTCCATTGTCCAATCCTTTGATCCTTCCAATTGAGTCCGTACTCTATCCTATGATGCAGGCTTGTACTTCTACATCAAAGGATATTTCCTCCTGAAAGAAAAGTTTTTGTTTCCCCTCTCCATCTTCCATTGTCCAATCCTTTGATCCTTCCAATTGAGTCCGTACTCTATCCTATGATGCAGGCTTGTACTTCTACATCAAAGGATATTTCCTCCTCAAAGAAAAGTTTTTGTTTCCCCTCTCCTTTTTCCATTGTCCAATCCTTTGATCCTTCCACTTGAGTCCGTACTCTATCCTATGATGCAGACTTGTACTTCTACATCAAAGGATATTTCCCCCTGAAAGAAAAGTTTTTCTTTCCCCTCTCCATCTTCCATTGTCCAATCCTTTGATCCTTCCAATTGAGCCCGTACTCTATCCTATGATGCAGGCTTGTACTTCTACATCAAAGGATATTTCCCCCTGAAAGAAAAGTTTTTCTTTCCCCTCTCCTTTTTCCATTGTCCAATCCTTTGATCCTTCCACTTGAGTCTGTACTCTATCCTATGATGCAGACTTGTACTTCTACATCAAAGGATATTTCCCTTTGAAAGAAAAGTTTTTGTTTCCCCTCTCCATCTTCCATTGTCCAATCCTTTGATCCTTCCAATTGAGTCCGTACTCTATCCTATGATGCAGGCTTGTACTTCTACATCAAAGGATATTTCCTCCTGAAAGAAAAGTTTTTGTTTCCCCTCTCCATCTTCCATTGTCCAATCCTTTGATCCTTCCAATTGAGTCCGTACTCTATCCTATGATGCAGGCTTGTACTTCTACATCAAAGGATATTTCCCCCTGAAAGAAAAGTTTTTCTTTCCCCTCTCCATCTTCCATTGTCCAATCCTTTGATCCTTCCAATTGAGCCCGTACTCTATCCTATGATGCAGACTTGTACTTCTACATCAAAGGATATTTCCCCCTGAAAGAAAAGTTTTTCTTTCCCCTCTCCATCTTCCATTGTCCAATCCTTTGATCCTTCCAATTGAGCCCGTACTCTATCCTATGATGCAGGCTTGTACTTCTACATCAAAGGATATTTCCCCCTGAAAGAAAAGTTTTTCTTTCCCCTCTCCTTTTTCCATTGTCCAATCCTTTGATCCTTCCACTTGAGTCTGTACTCTATCCTATGATGCAGGCTTGTACTTCTACATCAAAGGATATTTCCTCCTGAAAGAAAAGTTTTTCTTTCCCCTCTCCTTTTTCCATTGTCCAATCCTTTGATCCTTCCACTTGAGTCTGTACTCTATCCTATGATGCAGGCTTGTACTTCTACATCAAAGGATATTTCCTCCTGAAAGAAAAGTTTTTCTTTCCCCTCTCCTTTTTCCATTGTCCAATCCTTTGATCCTTCCACTTGAGTCTGTACTCTATCCTATGATGCAGGCTTGTACTTCTACATCAAAGGATATTTCCTCCTGAAAGAAAAGTTTTTGTTTCCCCTCTCCTTTTTCCATTGTCCAATCCTTTGATCCTTCCAATTGAGCCCGTACTCTATCCTATGATGCAGGCTTGTACTTCTACATCAAAGGATATTTCCTTCTGAAAGAAAAGTTTTTCTTTCCCCTCTCCATCTTCCATTGTCCAATCCTTTGATCCTTTCAATTGAGCCCGTACTCTATCCTATGATGCAGGCATGTACTTCTACATCAAAGGATATTTCCTCCTGAAAGAAAAGTTTTTCTTTCCCCTCTCCATCTTCCATTGTCCAATCCTTTGATCCTTCCAATTGAGTCCGTACTCTATCCTATGATGCAGGCTTGTACTTCTACATCAAAGGATATTTCCCCCTGAAAGAAAAATTTTGTTTCCCCTCTCCATCTCCCATTGTCCAATCCTTTGATCCTTCCAATTGAGCCCGTACTCTATCCTATGATGCAGGCTTGTACTTCTACATCAAAGGATATTTCCTTCTGAAAGAAAAGTTTTTCTTTCCCCTCTCCATCTTCCATTGTCCAATCCTTTGATCCTTTCAATTGAGCCCGTACTCTATCCTATGATGCAGGCATGTACTTCTACATCAAAGGATATTTCCTCCTGAAAGAAAAGTTTTTCTTTCCCCTCTCCATCTTCCATTGTCCAATCCTTTGATCCTTCCAATTGAGCCCGTACTCTATCCTATGATGCAGACTTGTACTTCTACATCAAAGGATATTTCCCCCTGAAAGAAAAGTTTTTGTTTCCCCTCTCCTTTTTCCTTTGTCCAATCCTTTGATCCTTCCAATTGAGCCCGTACTCTATCCTATGATGCAGACTTGTACTTCTACATCAAAGGATATTTCCTCCTGAAAGAAAAGTTTTTGTTTCCCCTCTCCTTTTTCCATTGTCCAATCCTTTGATCCTTCCAATTGAGTCCGTACTCTATCCTATGATGCAGACTTGTACTTCTACATCAAAGGATATTTCCTCCTGAAAGAAAAGTTTTTGTTTCCCCTCTCCTTTTTCCATTGTCCAATCCTTTGATCCTTCCAATTGAGTCCGTACTCTATCCTATGATGCAGACTTGTACTTCTACATCAAAGGATATTTCCTCCTGAAAGAAAAGTTTTTGTTTCCCCTCTCCTTTTTCCATTGTCCAATCCTTTGATCCTTCCAATTGAGTCCGTACTCTATCCTATGATGCAGACTTGTACTTCTACATCAAAGGATATTTCCTCCTGAAAGAAAAGTTTTTGTTTCCCCTCTCCTTTTTCCATTGTCCAATCCTTTGATCCTTCCAATTGAGCCCGTACTCTATCCTATGATGCAGACTTGTACTTCTACATCAAAGGATATTTCCCCCTGAAAGAAAAGTTTTTCTTTCCCCTCTCCATCTTCCATTGTCCAATCCTTTGATCCTTCCAATTGAGTCCGTACTCTATCCTATGATGCAGGCTTGTACTTCTACATCAAAGGATATTTCCCCCTGAAAGAAAAATTTTGTTTCCCCTCTCCATCTCCCATTGTCCAATCCTTTGATCCTTCCAATTGAGCCCGTACTCTATCCTATGATGCAGACTTGTACTTCTACATCAAAGGATATTTCCCCCTGAAAGAAAAGTTTTTGTTTCCCCTCTCCTTTTTCCTTTGTCCAATCCTTTGATCCTTCCAATTGAGCCCGTACTCTATCCTATGATGCAGACTTGTACTTCTACATCAAAGGATATTTCCCCCTGAAAGAAAAGTTTTTGTTTCCCCTCTCCTTCTTCCTTTGTCCAATCCTTTGATCCTTCCAATTGAGCCCGTACTCTATCCTATGATGCAGGCTTGTACTTCTACATCAAAGGATATTTCCCCCTGAAAGAAAAGTTTTTGTTTCCCCTCTCCATCTTCCATTGTCCAATCCTTTGATCCTTCCAATTGAGTCCGTACTCTATCCTATGATGCAGACTTGTACTTCTACATCAAAGGATATTTCCCCCTGAAAGAAAAGTTTTTGTTTCCCCTCTCCTTCTTCCTTTGTCCAATCCTTTGATCCTTCCAATTGAGCCCGTACTCTATCCTATGATGCAGGCTTGTACTTCTACATCAAAGGATATTTCCCCCTGAAAGAAAAGTTTTTGTTTCCCCTCTCCATCTTCCATTGTCCAATCCTTTGATCCTTCCAATTGAGCCCGTACTCTATCCTATGATGCAGGCTTGTACTTCTACATCAAAGGATATTTCCCCCTGAAAGAAAAGTTTTTGTTTCCCCTCTCCATCTTCCATTGTCCAATCCTTTGATCCTTCCAATTGAGCCCGTACTCTATCCTATGATGCAGACTTGTACTTCTACATCAAAGGATATTTCCCCCTGAAAGAAAAGTTTTTGTTTCCCCTCTCCTTTTTCCTTTGTCCAATCCTTTGATCCTTCCAATTGAGTCCGTACTCTATCCTATGATGCAGACTTGTACTTCTACATCAAAGGATATTTCCCCCTGAAAGAAAAGTTTTTGTTTCCCCTCTCCTTCTTCCATTGTCCAATCCTTTGATCCTTCCAATTGAGTCCGTACTCTATCCTATGATGCAGGCTTGTACTTCTACATCAAAGGATATTTCCCTTTGAAAGAAAAGTTTTTGTTTCCCCTCTCCTTTTTCCATTGTCCAATCCTTTGATCCTTCCAATTGAGTCCGTACTCTATCCTATGATGCAGACTTGTACTTCTACATCAAAGGATATTTCCTCCTGAAAGAAAAGTTTTTGTTTCCCCTCTCCATCTTCCATTGTCCAATCCTTTGATCCTTCCAATTGAGTCCGTACTCTATCCTATGATGCAGACTTGTACTTCTACATCAAAGGATATTTCCCCCTGAAAGAAAAGTTTTTCTTTCCCCTCTCCATCTTCCATTGTCCAATCCTTTGATCCTTCCAATTGAGCCCGTACTCTATCCTATGATGCAGACTTGTACTTCTACATCAAAGGATATTTCCCTTTGAAAGAAAAGTTTTTGTTTCCCCTCTCCATCTTCCATTGTCCAATCCTTTGATCCTTCCAATTGAGTCCGTACTCTATCCTATGATGCAGACTTGTACTTCTACATCAAAGGATATTTCCTCCTGAAAGAAAAGTTTTTGTTTCCCCTCTCCATCTTCCATTGTCCAATCCTTTGATCCTTCCAATTGAGTCCGTACTCTATCCTATGATGCAGACTTGTACTTCTACATCAAAGGATATTTCCCCCTGAAAGAAAAGTTTTTCTTTCCCCTCTCCATCTTCCATTGTCCAATCCTTTGATCCTTCCAATTGAGTCCGTACTCTATCCTATGATGCAGACTTGTACTTCTACATCAAAGGATATTTCCCCCTGAAAGAAAAGTTTTTGTTTCCCCTCTCCTTTTTCCTTTGTCCAATCCTTTGATCCTTCCAATTGAGTCCGTACTCTATCCTATGATGCAGACTTGTACTTCTACATCAAAGGATATTTCCCCCTGAAAGAAAAGTTTTTGTTTCCCCTCTCCATCTTCCATTGTCCAATCCTTTGATCCTTCCAATTGAGTCCGTACTCTATCCTATGATGCAGACTTGTACTTCTACATCAAAGGATATTTCCCCCTGAAAGAAAAGTTTTTGTTTCCCCTCTCCTTTTTCCATTGTCCAATCCTTTGATCCTTCCAATTGAGTCCGTACTCTATCCTATGATGCAGACTTGTACTTCTACATCAAAGGATATTTCCCCCTGAAAGAAAAGTTTTTGTTTCCCCTCTCCATCTTCCATTGTCCAATCCTTTGATCCTTCCAATTGAGTCCGTACTCTATCCTATCATGCAGACTTGTACTTCTACATCAAAGGATATTTCCTCTGAAAGAAAAGTTTTTCTTTCCCCTCTCCATCTTCCATTGTCCAATCCTTTGATCCTTCCAATTGAGCCCGTACTCTATCCTATGATGCAGACTTGTACTTCTACATCAAAGGATATTTCCCCCTGAAAGAAAAGTTTTTGTTTCCCCTCTCCTTTTTCCATTGTCCAATCCTTTGATCCTTCCAATTGAGCCCGTACTCTATCCTATGATGCAGACTTGTACTTCTACATCAAAGGATATTTCCCCCTGAAAGAAAAGTTTTTGTTTCCCCTCTCCTTCTTCCATTGTCCAATCCTTTGATCCTTCCAATTGAGCCCGTACTCTATCCTATGATGCAGACTTGTACTTCTACATCAAAGGATATTTCCCCCTGAAAGAAAAGTTTTTGTTTCCCCTCTCCTTCTTCCATTGTCCAATCCTTTGATCCTTCCAATTGAGTCCGTACTCTATCCTATGATGCAGACTTGTACTTCTACATCAAAGGATATTTCCCCCTGAAAGAAAAGTTTTTGTTTCCCCTCTCCATCTTCCATTGTCCAATCCTTTGATCCTTCCAATTGAGCCCGTACTCTATCCTATGATGCAGACTTGTACTTCTACATCAAAGGATATTTCCCTTTGAAAGAAAAGTTTTTGTTTCCCCTCTCCTTTTTCCATTGTCCAATCCTTTGATCCTTCCAATTGAGCCCGTACTCTATCCTATGATGCAGACTTGTACTTCTACATCAAAGGATATTTCCCTTTGAAAGAAAAGTTTTTCTTTCCCCTCTCCATCTTCCATTGTCCCATCCTTTGATCCTTCCAATTGAGCCCGTACTCTATCCTATGATGCAGGCTTGTACTTCTACATCAAAGGATATTTCCCTTTGAAAGAAAAGTTTTTGTTTCCCCTCTCCTTCTTCCATTGTCCAATCCTTTGATCCTTCCAATTGAGCCCGTACTCTATCCTATGATGCAGACTTGTACTTCTACATCAAAGGATATTTCCCCCTGAAAGAAAAGTTTTTGTTTCCCCTCTCCTTCTTCCATTGTCCAATCCTTTGATCCTTCCAATTGAGCCCGTACTCTATCCTATGATGCAGACTTGTACTTCTACATCAAAGGATATTTCCCCCTGAAAGAAAAGTTTTTCTTTCCCCTCTCCATCTTCCATTGTCCCATCCTTTGATCCTTCCAATTGAGCCCGTACTCTATCCTATGATGCAGACTTGTACTTCTACATCAAAGGATATTTCCCCCTGAAAGAAAAGTTTTTGTTTCCCCTCTCCTTCTTCCATTGTCCAATCCTTTGATCCTTCCAATTGAGCCCGTACTCTATCCTATGATGCAGACTTGTACTTCTACATCAAAGGATATTTCCCCCTGAAAGAAAAGTTTTTGTTTCCCCTCTCCTTCTTCCATTGTCCAATCCTTTGATCCTTCCAATTGAGTCCGTACTCTATCCTATGATGCAGACTTGTACTTCTACATCAAAGGATATTTCCCCCTGAAAGAAAAGTTTTTGTTTCCCCTCTCCATCTTCCATTGTCCAATCCTTTGATCCTTCCAATTGAGCCCGTACTCTATCCTATGATGCAGACTTGTACTTCTACATCAAAGGATATTTCCCTTTGAAAGAAAAGTTTTTGTTTCCCCTCTCCTTTTTCCATTGTCCAATCCTTTGATCCTTCCAATTGAGCCCGTACTCTATCCTATGATGCAGGATTGTACTTCTACATCAAAGGATATTTCCCTTTGAAAGAAAAGTTTTTGTTTCCCCTCTCCTTCTTCCATTGTCCAATCCTTTGATCCTTCCAATTGAGCCCGTACTCTATCCTATGATGCAGGCTTGTACTTCTACATCAAAGGATATTTCCCCCTGAAAGAAAAGTTTTTGTTTCCCCTCTCCATCTTCCATTGTCCAATCCTTTGATCCTTCCAATTGAGTCCGTACTCTATCCTATGATGCAGGCTTGTACTTCTACATCAAAGGATATTTCCCCCTGAAAGAAAAGTTTTTGTTTCCCCTCTCCTTCCATTGTCCAATCCTTTGATCCTTCCAATTGAGCCCGTACTCTATCCTATGATGCAGGCTTGTACTTCTACATCAAAGGATATTTCCCCCTGAAAGAAAAGTTTTTGTTTCCCCTCTCCATCTTCCATTGTCCAATCCTTTGATCCTTCCAATTGAGTCCGTACTCTATCCTATGATGCAGACTTGTACTTCTACATCAAAGGATATTTCCCTTTGAAAGAAAAGTTTTTGTTTCCCCTCTCCTTTTTCCATTGTCCAATCCTTTGATCCTTCCAATTGAGCCCGTACTCTATCCTATGATGCAGACTTGTACTTCTACATCAAAGGATATTTCCCCCTGAAAGAAAAGTTTTTGTTTCCCCTCTCCATCTTCCATTGTCCAATCCTTTGATCCTTCCAATTGAGCCCGTACTCTATCCTATGATGCAGACTTGTACTTCTACATCAAAGGATATTTCCCCCTGAAAGAAAAGTTTTTGTTTCCCCTCTCCATCTTCCATTGTCCAATCCTTTGATCCTTCCAATTGAGCCCGTACTCTATCCTATGATGCAGACTTGTACTTCTACATCAAAGGATATTTCCCCCTGAAAGAAAAGTTTTTGTTTCCCCTCTCCATCTTCCATTGTCCAATCCTTTGATCCTTCCAATTGAGCCCGTACTCTATCCTATGATGCAGACTTGTACTTCTACATCAAAGGATATTTCCCCCTGAAAGAAAAGTTTTTGTTTCCCCTCTCCATCTTCCATTGTCCAATCCTTTGATCCTTCCAATTGAGTCCGTACTCTATCCTATGATGCAGGCTTGTACTTCTACATCAAAGGATATTTCCTCCTGAAAGAAAAGTTTTTGTTTCCCCTCTCCATCTTCCATTGTCCAATCCTTTGATCCTTCCAATTGAGCCCGTACTCTATCCTATGATGCAGACTTGTACTTCTGCATCAAAGGATATTTCCCCCTGAAAGAAAAGTTTTTGTTTCCCCTCTCCATCTTCCATTGTCCAATCCTTTGATCCTTCCAATTGAGCCCGTACTCTATCCTATGATGCAGACTTGTACTTCTACATCAAAGGATATTTCCCCCTGAAAGAAAAGTTTTTGTTTCCCCTCTCCATCTTCCATTGTCCAATCCTTTGATCCTTCCAATTGAGCCCGTACTCTATCCTATGATGCAGACTTGTACTTCTACATCAAAGGATATTTCCCTTTGAAAGAAAAGTTTTTGTTTCCCCTCTCCTTTTTCCATTGTCCAATCCTTTGATCCTTCCAATTGAGCCCGTACTCTATCCTATGATGCAGGATTGTACTTCTACATCAAAGGATATTTCCCTTTGAAAGAAAAGTTTTTGTTTCCCCTCTCCTTCTTCCATTGTCCAATCCTTTGATCCTTCCAATTGAGCCCGTACTCTATCCTATGATGCAGGCTTGTACTTCTACATCAAAGGATATTTCCCCCTGAAAGAAAAGTTTTTGTTTCCCCTCTCCATCTTCCATTGTCCAATCCTTTGATCCTTCCAATTGAGCCCGTACTCTATCCTATGATGCAGGATTGTACTTCTACATCAAAGGATATTTCCCCCTGAAAGAAAAGTTTTTGTTTCCCCTCTCCATCTTCCATTGTCCAATCCTTTGATCCTTCCAATTGAGCCCGTACTCTATCCTATGATGCAGGCTTGTACTTCTACATCAAAGGATATTTCCCCCTGAAAGAAAAGTTTTTGTTTCCCCTCTCCATCTTCCATTGTCCAATCCTTTGATCCTTCCAATTGAGCCCGTACTCTATCCTATGATGCAGGCTTGTACTTCTACATCAAAGGATATTTCCCCCTGAAAGAAAAGTTTTTGTTTCCCCTCTCCATCTTCCATTGTCCAATCCTTTGATCCTTCCAATTGAGCCCGTACTCTATCCTATGATGCAGGATTGTACTTCTACATCAAAGGATATTTCCCCCTGAAAGAAAAGTTTTTGTTTCCCCTCTCCATCTTCCATTGTCCAATCCTTTGATCCTTCCAATTGAGCCCGTACTCTATCCTATGATGCAGGCTTGTACTTCTACATCAAAGGATATTTCCCCCTGAAAGAAAAGTTTTTGTTTCCCCTCTCCATCTTCCATTGTCCAATCCTTTGATCCTTCCAATTGAGCCCGTACTCTATCCTATGATGCAGGCTTGTACTTCTACATCAAAGGATATTTCCCCCTGAAAGAAAAGTTTTTGTTTCCCCTCTCCATCTTCCATTGTCCAATCCTTTGATCCTTCCAATTGAGCCCGTACTCTATCCTATGATGCAGGCTTGTACTTCTACATCAAAGGATATTTCCCCCTGAAAGAAAAGTTTTTGTTTCCCCTCTCCATCTTCCATTGTCCAATCCTTTGATCCTTCCAATTGAGCCCGTACTCTATCCTATGATGCAGGATTGTACTTCTACATCAAAGGATATTTCCCTTTGAAAGAAAAGTTTTTGTTTCCCCTCTCCTTCTTCCATTGTCCAATCCTTTGATCCTTCCAATTGAGCCCGTACTCTATCCTATGATGCAGGCTTGTACTTCTACATCAAAGGATATTTCCCCCTGAAAGAAAAGTTTTTGTTTCCCCTCTCCATCTTCCATTGTCCAATCCTTTGATCCTTCCAATTGAGTCCGTACTCTATCCTATGATGCAGGCTTGTACTTCTACATCAAAGGATATTTCCCCCTGAAAGAAAAGTTTTTGTTTCCCCTCTCCTTTTTCCATTGTCCAATCCTTTGATCCTTCCAATTGAGTCCGTACTCTATCCTATGATGCAGACTTGTACTTCTACATCAAAGGATATTTCCCCCTGAAAGAAAAGTTTTTGTTTCCCCTCTCCATCTTCCATTGTCCAATCCTTTGATCCTTCCAATTGAGTCCGTACTCTATCCTATGATGCAGGCTTGTACTTCTACATCAAAGGATATTTCCCTTTGAAAGAAAAGTTTTTGTTTCCCCTCTCCTTCCATTGTCCAATCCTTTGATCCTTCCAATTGAGTCCGTACTCTATCCTATGATGCAGACTTGTACTTCTACATCAAAGGATATTTCCCTTTGAAAGAAAAGTTTTTGTTTCCCCTCTCCATCTTCCATTGTCCAATCCTTTGATCCTTCCAATTGAGTCCGTACTCTATCCTATGATGCAGGCTTGTACTTCTACATCAAAGGATATTTCCCTTTGAAAGAAAAGTTTTTGTTTCCCCTCTCCTTCCATTGTCCAATCCTTTGATCCTTCCAATTGAGTCCGTACTCTATCCTATGATGCAGACTTGTACTTCTACATCAAAGGATATTTCCCCCTGAAAGAAAAGTTTTTGTTTCCCCTCTCCTTCCATTGTCCAATCCTTTGATCCTTCCAATTGAGCCCGTACTCTATCCTATGATGCAGGCTTTTACTTCTACATCAAAGGATATTTCCCCCTGAAAGAAAAGTTTTTGTTTCCCCTCTCCATCTTCCATTGTCCAATCCTTTGATCCTTCCAATTGAGTCCGTACTCTATCCTATGATGCAGACTTGTACTTCTACATCAAAGGATATTTCCCTTTGAAAAAAAAGTTTTTGTTTCCCCTCTCCATCTTCCATTGTCCAATCATTTGATCCTTCCAATTGAGCCCGTACTCTATCCTATGATGCAGACTTGTACTTCTACATCAAAGGATATTTCCTCCTGAAAGAAAAGTTTTTGTTTCCCCTCTCCATCTTCCATTGTCCAATCCTTTGATCCTTCCAATTGAGTCCGTACTCTATCCTATGATGCAGACTTGTACTTCTACATCAAAGGATATTTCCCTTTGAAAAAAAAGTTTTTGTTTCCCCTCTCCATCTTCCATTGTCCCATCCTTTGATCCTTCCAATTGAGCCCGTACTCTATCCTATGATGCAGACTTGTACTTCTACATCAAAGGATATTTCCTCCTGAAAGAAAAGTTTTTGTTTCCCCTCTCCTTCTTCCATTGTCCAATCCTTTGATCCTTCCAATTGAGTCCGTACTCTATCCTATGATGCAGACTTGTACTTCTACATCAAAGGATATTTCCCTTTGAAAGAAAAGTTTTTCTTTCCCCTCTCCATCTTCCATTGTCCAATCCTTTGATCCTTCCAATTGAGCCCGTACTCTATCCTATGATGCAGACTTGTACTTCTACATCAAAGGATATTTCCCTTTGAAAGAAAAGTTTTTGTTTCCCCTCTCCATCTTCCATTGTCCCATCCTTTGATCCTTCCAATTGAGCCCGTACTCTATCCTATGATGCAGACTTGTACTTCTACATCAAAGGATATTTCCCCCTGAAAGAAAAGTTTTTGTTTCCCCTCTCCATCTTCCATTGTCCAATCCTTTGATCCTTCCAATTGAGTCCGTACTCTATCCTATGATGCAGACTTGTACTTCTACATCAAAGGATATTTCCCTTTGAAAGAAAAGTTTTTGTTTCCCCTCTCCTTTTTCCATTGTCCAATCCTTTGATCCTTCCAATTGAGCCCGTACTCTATCCTATGATGCAGGCTTGTACTTCTACATCAAAGGATATTTCCCTTTGAAAGAAAAGTTTTTGTTTCCCCTCTCCATCTTCCATTGTCCAATCATTTGATCCTTCCAATTGAGCCCGTACTCTATCCTATGATGCAGACTTGTACTTCTACATCAAAGGATATTTCCCCCTGAAAGAAAAGTTTTTGTTTCCCCTCTCCATCTTCCATTGTCCAATCCTTTGATCCTTCCAATTGAGTCCGTACTCTATCCTATGATGCAGACTTGTACTTCTACATCAAAGGATATTTCCCTTTGAAAGAAAAGTTTTTGTTTCCCCTCTCCATCTTCCATTGTCCAATCATTTGATCCTTCCAATTGAGCCCGTACTCTATCCTATGATGCAGACTTGTACTTCTACATCAAAGGATATTTCCCCCTGAAAGAAAAGTTTTTGTTTCCCCTCTCCATCTTCCATTGTCCAATCCTTTGATCCTTCCAATTGAGTCCGTACTCTATCCTATGATGCAGACTTGTACTTCTACATCAAAGGATATTTCCCTTTGAAAGAAAAGTTTTTGTTTCCCCTCTCCATCTTCCATTGTCCAATCATTTGATCCTTCCAATTGAGCCCGTACTCTATCCTATGATGCAGACTTGTACTTCTACATCAAAGGATATTTCCCCCTGAAAGAAAAGTTTTTGTTTCCCCTCTCCATCTTCCATTGTCCAATCCTTTGATCCTTCCAATTGAGTCCGTACTCTATCCTATGATGCAGACTTGTACTTCTACATCAAAGGATATTTCCTCCTCAAATAAAAGTTTTTGTTTCCCCTCTCCATCTTCCATTGTCCAATCCTTTGATCCTTCCAATTGAGCCCGTACTCTATCCTATGATGCAGACTTGTACTTCTACATCAAAGGATATTTCCCTTTGAAAGAAAAGTTTTTGTTTCCCCTCTCCATCTTCCATTGTCCAATCATTTGATCCTTCCAATTGAGCCCGTACTCTATCCTATGATGCAGACTTGTACTTCTACATCAAAGGATATTTCCCTTTGAAAGAAAAGTTTTTCTTTCCCCTCTCCATCTTCCATTGTCCAATCATTTGATCCTTCCAATTGAGCCCGTACTCTATCCTATGATGCAGACTTGTACTTCTACATCAAAGGATATTTCCCCCTGAAAGAAAAGTTTTTGTTTCCCCTCTCCATCTTCCATTGTCCAATCCTTTGATCCTTCCAATTGAGCCCGTACTCTATCCTATGATGCAGACTTGTACTTCTACATCAAAGGATATTTCCCCCTGAAAGAAAAGTTTTTGTTTCCCCTCTCCATCTTCCATTGTCCAATCATTTGATCCTTCCAATTGAGCCCGTACTCTATCCTATGATGCAGACTTGTACTTCTACATCAAAGGATATTTCCCCCTGAAAGAAAAGTTTTTGTTTCCCCTCTCCATCTTCCATTGTCCAATCATTTGATCCTTCCAATTGAGTCCTACTCTATCCTATGATGCAGACTTGTACTTCTACATCAAAGGATATTTCCCCCTGAAAGAAAAGTTTTTGTTTCCCCTCTCCATCTTCCATTGTCCAATCCTTTGATCCTTCCAATTGAGCCCGTACTCTATCCTATGATGCAGACTTGTACTTCTACATCAAAGGATATTTCCCCCTGAAAGAAAAGTTTTTGTTTCCCCTCTCCATCTTCCATTGTCCAATCATTTGATCCTTCCAATTGAGTCCTACTCTATCCTATGATGCAGGCTTGTACTTCTACATCAAAGGATATTTCCCCCTGAAAGAAAAGTTTTTGTTTCCCCTCTCCTTCTTCCATTGTCCAATCCTTTGATCCTTCCAATTGAGCCCGTACTCTATCCTATGATGCAGACTTGTACTTCTACATCAAAGGATATTTCCCCCTGAAAAAAAAGTTTTTGTTTCCCCTCTCCATCTTCCATTGTCCAATCCTTTGATCCTTCCAATTGAGCCCGTACTCTATCCTATGATGCAGACTTGTACTTCTACATCAAAGGATATTTCCCCCTGAAAGAAAAGTTTTTGTTTCCCCTCTCCATCTTCCATTGTCCAATCCTTTGATCCTTCCAATTGAGTCCGTACTCTATCCTATGATGCAGGCTTGTACTTCTACATCAAAGGATATTTCCCTTTGAAAGAAAAGTTTTTGTTTCCCCTCTCCATCTTCCGTTGTCCAATCCTTTGATCCTTCCAATTGAGTCCGTACTCTATCCTATGATGCAGGCTTGTACTTCTACATCAAAGGATATTTCCTTCTGAAAGAAAAGTTTTTGTTTCCCCTCTCCATCTTCCATTGTCCAATCCTTTGATCCTTCCAATTGAGCCCGTACTCTATCCTATGATGCAGGCTTGTACTTCTACATCAAAGGATATTTCCTTCTCAAAGAAAAGTTTTTGTTTCCCCTCTCCATCTTCCATTGTCCAATCCTTTGATCCTTCCAATTGAGCCCGTACTCTATCCTATGATGCAGACTTGTACTTCTACATCAAAGGATATTTCCTCCTCAAAGAAAAGTTTTTGTTTCCCCTCTCCTTCTTCCATTGTCCAATCCTTTGATCCTTCCAATTGAGCCCGTACTCTATCCTATGATGCAGACTTGTACTTCTACATCAAAGGATATTTCCCCCTGAAAGAAAAGTTTTTGTTTCCCCTCTCCATCTTCCATTGTCCAATCCTTTGATCCTTCCAATTGAGCCCGTACTCTATCCTATGATGCAGACTTGTACTTCTACATCAAAGGATATTTCCCCCTGAAAGAAAAGTTTTTGTTTCCCCTCTCCATCTTCCATTGTCCAATCCTTTGATCCTTCCAATTGAGCCCGTACTCTATCCTATGATGCAGACTTGTACTTCTACATCAAAGGATATTTCCCCCTGAAAGAAAAGTTTTTGTTTCCCCTCTCCATCTTCCATTGTCCAATCCTTTGATCCTTCCAATTGAGTCCGTACTCTATCCTATGATGCAGGCTTGTACTTCTACATCAAAGGATATTTCCTTCTGAAAGAAAAGTTTTTGTTTCCCCTCTCCATCTTCCATTGTCCAATCCTTTGATCCTTCCAATTGAGTCCGTACTCTATCCTATGATGCAGGCTTGTACTTCTACATCAAAGGATATTTCCTTCTGAAAGAAAAGTTTTTGTTTCCCCTCTCCATCTTCCATTGTCCAATCCTTTGATCCTTCCAATTGAGTCCGTACTCTATCCTATGATGCAGGCTTGTACTTCTACATCAAAGGATATTTCCCCCTGAAAGAAAAGTTTTTCTTTCCCCTCTCCATCTTCCATTGTCCAATCCTTTGATCCTTCCAATTGAGTCCGTACTCTATCCTATGATGCAGGCTTGTACTTCTACATCAAAGGATATTTCCCCCTGAAAGAAAAGTTTTTCTTTCCCCTCTCCATCTTCCATTGTCCAATCCTTTGATCCTTCCAATTGAGTCCGTACTCTATCCTATGATGCAGACTTGTACTTCTACATCAAAGGATATTTCCCCCTGAAAGAAAAGTTTTTCTTTCCCCTCTCCATCTTCCATTGTCCAATCATTTGATCCTTCCAATTGAGTCCGTACTCTATCCTATGATGCAGACTTGTACTTCTACATCAAAGGATATTTCCCCCTGAAAGAAAAGTTTTTCTTTCCCCTCTCCATCTTCCATTGTCCAATCCTTTGATCCTTCCAATTGAGTCCGTACTCTATCCTATGATGCAGGCTTGTACTTCTACATCAAAGGATATTTCCTTCTGAAAGAAAAGTTTTTGTTTCCCCTCTCCATCTTCCATTGTCCAATCCTTTGATCCTTCCAATTGAGTCCGTACTCTATCCTATGATGCAGGCTTGTACTTCTACATCAAAGGATATTTCCTTCTGAAAGAAAAGTTTTTGTTTCCCCTCTCCATCTTCCATTGTCCAATCCTTTGATCCTTCCAATTGAGTCCGTACTCTATCCTATGATGCAGGCTTGTACTTCTACATCAAAGGATATTTCCCCCTGAAAGAAAAGTTTTTCTTTCCCCTCTCCATCTTCCATTGTCCAATCCTTTGATCCTTCCAATTGAGTCCGTACTCTATCCTATGATGCAGGCTTGTACTTCTACATCAAAGGATATTTCCCCCTGAAAGAAAAGTTTTTCTTTCCCCTCTCCATCTTCCATTGTCCAATCCTTTGATCCTTCCAATTGAGTCCGTACTCTATCCTATGATGCAGACTTGTACTTCTACATCAAAGGATATTTCCCCCTGAAAGAAAAGTTTTTCTTTCCCCTCTCCATCTTCCATTGTCCAATCATTTGATCCTTCCAATTGAGTCCGTACTCTATCCTATGATGCAGACTTGTACTTCTACATCAAAGGATATTTCCCCCTGAAAGAAAAGTTTTTCTTTCCCCTCTCCATCTTCCATTGTCCAATCCTTTGATCCTTCCAATTGAGTCCGTACTCTATCCTATGATGCAGGCTTGTACTTCTACATCAAAGGATATTTCCCCCTGAAAGAAAAGTTTTTCTTTCCCCTCTCCATCTTCCATTGTCCAATCCTTTGATCCTTCCAATTGAGTCCGTACTCTATCCTATGATGCAGGCTTGTACTTCTACATCAAAGGATATTTCCCCCTGAAAGAAAAGTTTTTCTTTCCCCTCTCCATCTTCCATTGTCCAATCCTTTGATCCTTCCAATTGAGTCCGTACTCTATCCTATGATGCAGACTTGTACTTCTACATCAAAGGATATTTCCCCCTGAAAGAAAAGTTTTTCTTTCCCCTCTCCATCTTCCATTGTCCAATCCTTTGATCCTTCCAATTGAGTCCGTACTCTATCCTATGATGCAGACTTGTACTTCCACATCAAAGGATATTTCCCCCTGAAAGAAAAGTTTTTCTTTCCCCTCTCCATCTTCCATTGTCCAATCCTTTGATCCTTCCAATTGAGTCCGTACTCTATCCTATGATGCAGACTTGTACTTCTACATCAAAGGATATTTCCCCCTGAAAGAAAAGTTTTTCTTTCCCCTCTCCATCTTCCATTGTCCAATCCTTTGATCCTTCCAATTGAGTCCGTACTCTATCCTATGATGCAGACTTGTACTTCTACATCAAAGGATATTTCCCCCTGAAAGAAAAGTTTTTCTTTCCCCTCTCCATCTTCCATTGTCCAATCCTTTGATCCTTCCAATTGAGTCCGTACTCTATCCTATGATGCAGACTTGTACTTCTACATCAAAGGATATTTCCCCCTGAAAGAAAAGTTTTTCTTTCCCCTCTCCATCTTCCATTGTCCAATCCTTTGATCCTTCCAATTGAGTCCGTACTCTATCCTATGATGCAGACTTGTACTTCTACATCAAAGGATATTTCCCCCTGAAAGAAAAGTTTTTCTTTCCCCTCTCCATCTTCCATTGTCCAATCCTTTGATCCTTCCAATTGAGCCCGTACTCTATCCTATGATGCAGACTTGTACTTCTACATCAAAGGATATTTCCCCCTGAAAGAAAAGTTTTTGTTTCCCCTCTCCATCTTCCATTGTCCAATCCTTT
This sequence comes from Palaemon carinicauda, assembly GCF_036898095.1. Lineage (NCBI taxonomy): Eukaryota > Metazoa > Arthropoda > Malacostraca > Decapoda > Palaemonidae > Palaemon > Palaemon carinicauda. Next base: position 4,128,257 of record NC_090739.1, read on the forward strand.
GATCCTTCCAATTGAGTCCGTACTCTATCCTATGATGCAGACTTGTACTTCTACATCAAAGGATATTTCCCCCTGAAAGAAAAGTTTTTCTTTCCCCTCTCCATCTTCCATTGTCCAATCCTTTGATCCTTCCAATTGAGTCCGTACTCTATCCTATGATGCAGACTTGTACTTCTACATCAAAGGATATTTCCCCCTGAAAGAAAAGTTTTTCTTTCCCCTCTCCATCTTCCATTGTCCAATCCTTTGATCCTTCCAATTGAGTCCGTACTCTATCCTATGATGCAGACTTGTACTTCTACATCAAAGGATATTTCCCCCTGAAAGAAAAGTTTTTCTTTCCCCTCTCCATCTTCCATTGTCCAATCCTTTGATCCTTCCAATTGAGTCCGTACTCTATCCTATGATGCAGACTTGTACTTCTACATCAAAGGATATTTCCCCCTGAAAGAAAAGTTTTTGTTTCCCCTCTCCATCTTCCATTGTCCAATCCTTTGATCCTTCCAATTGAGTCCGTACTCTATCCTATGATGCAGACTTGTACTTCTACATCAAAGGATATTTCCCCCTGAAAGAAAAGTTTTTGTTTCCCCTCTCCATCTTCCATTGTCCAATCCTTTGATCCTTCCAATTGAGTCCGTACTCTATCCTATGATGCAGACTTGTACTTCTACATCAAAGGATATTTCCCCCTGAAAGAAAAGTTTTTCTTTCCCCTCTCCATCTTCCATTGTCCAATCCTTTGATCCTTCCAATTGAGTCCGTACTCTATCCTATGATGCAGACTTGTACTTCTACATCAAAGGATATTTCCCCCTGAAAGAAAAGTTTTTCTTTCCCCTCTCCATCTTCCATTGTCCAATCCTTTGATCCTTCCAATTGAGTCCGTACTCTATCCTATGATGCAGACTTGTACTTCTACATCAAAGGATATTTCCCCCTGAAAGAAAAGTTTTTCTTTCCCCTCTCCATCTTCCATTGTCCAATCCTTTGATCCTTCCAATTGAGTCCGTACTCTATCCTATGATGCAGACTTGTACTTCTACATCAAAGGATATTTCCCCCTGAAAGAAAAGTTTTTCTTTCCCCTCTCCATCTTCCATTGTCCAATCCTTTGATCCTTCCAATTGAGTCCGTACTCTATCCTATGATGCAGACTTGTACTTCTACATCAAAGGATATTTCCCCCTGAAAGAAAAGTTTTTCTTTCCCCTCTCCATCTTCCATTGTCCAATCCTTTGATCCTTCCAATTGAGTCCGTACTCTATCCTATGATGCAGACTTGTACTTCTACATCAAAGGATATTTCCCCCTGAAAGAAAAGTTTTTCTTTCCCCTCTCCATCTTCCATTGTCCAATCCTTTGATCCTTCCAATTGAGTCCGTACTCTATCCTATGATGCAGACTTGTACTTCTACATCAAAGGATATTTCCCCCTGAAAGAAAAGTTTTTCTTTCCCCTCTCCATCTTCCATTGTCCAATCCTTTGATCCTTCCAATTGAGCCCGTACTCTATCCTATGATGCAGACTTGTACTTCTACATCAAAGGATATTTCCCCCTGAAAGAAAAGTTTTTGTTTCCCCTCTCCATCTTCCATTGTCCAATCCTTTGATCCTTCCAATTGAGCCCGTACTCTATCCTATGATGCAGACTTGTACTTCTACATCAAAGGATATTTCCTCCTGAAAGAAAAGTTTTTGTTTCCCCTCTCCATCTTCCATTGTCCAATCCTTTGATCCTTCCAATTGAGTCCGTACTCTATCCTATGATGCAGACTTGTACTTCTACATCAAAGGATATTTCCCCCTGAAAGAAAAGTTTTTCTTTCCCCTCTCCATCTTCCATTGTCCAATCCTTTGATCCTTCCAATTGAGTCCGTACTCTATCCTATGATGCAGACTTGTACTTCTACATCAAAGGATATTTCCCCCTGAAAGAAAAGTTTTTCTTTCCCCTCTCCATCTTCCATTGTCCAATCCTTTGATCCTTCCAATTGAGTCCGTACTCTATCCTATGATGCAGACTTGTACTTCTACATCAAAGGATATTTCCCCCTGAAAGAAAAGTTTTTCTTTCCCCTCTCCATCTTCCATTGTCCAATCCTTTGATCCTTCCAATTGAGTCCGTACTCTATCCTATGATGCAGACTTGTACTTCTACATCAAAGGATATTTCCCCCTGAAAGAAAAGTTTTTCTTTCCCCTCTCCATCTTCCATTGTCCAATCCTTTGATCCTTCCAATTGAGTCCGTACTCTATCCTATGATGCAGACTTGTACTTCTACATCAAAGGATATTTCCCCCTGAAAGAAAAGTTTTTCTTTCCCCTCTCCATCTTCCATTGTCCAATCCTTTGATCCTTCCAATTGAGTCCGTACTCTATCCTATGATGCAGACTTGTACTTCTACATCAAAGGATATTTCCCCCTGAAAGAAAAGTTTTTCTTTCCCCTCTCCATCTTCCATTGTCCAATCCTTTGATCCTTCCAATTGAGTCCGTACTCTATCCTATGATGCAGACTTGTACTTCTACATCAAAGGATATTTCCCCCTGAAAGAAAAGTTTTTGTTTCCCCTCTCCATCTTCCATTGTCCAATCCTTTGATCCTTCCAATTGAGTCCGTACTCTATCCTATGATGCAGACTTGTACTTCTACATCAAAGGATATTTCCCCCTGAAAGAAAAGTTTTTGTTTCCCCTCTCCATCTTCCATTGTCCAATCCTTTGATCTTTCCAATTGAGTCCGTACTCTATCCTATGATGCAGACTTGTACTTCTACATCAAAGGATATTTCCCCCTGAAAGAAAAGTTTTTCTTTCCCCTCTCCATCTTCCATTGTCCAATCCTTTGATCTTTCCAATTGAGTCCGTACTCTATCCTATGATGCAGACTTGTACTTCTACATCAAAGGATATTTCCCCCTGAAAGAAAAGTTTTTCTTTCCCCTCTCCATCTTCCATTGTCCAATCCTTTGATCCTTCCAATTGAGTCCGTACTCTATCCTATGATGCAGACTTGTACTTCTACATCAAAGGATATTTCCCCCTGAAAGAAAAGTTTTTCTTTCCCCTCTCCATCTTCCATTGTCCAATCCTTTGATCCTTCCAATTGAGTCCGTACTCTATCCTATGATGCAGGCTTGTACTTCTACATCAAAGGATATTTCCTCCTGAAAGAAAAGTTTTTGTTTCCCCTCTCCATCTTCCATTGTCCAATCCTTTGATCCTTCCAATTGAGTCCGTACTCTATCCTATGATGCAGGCTTGTACTTCTACATCAAAGGATATTTCCCCCTGAAAGAAAAGTTTTTCTTTCCCCTCTCCATCTTCCATTGTCCAATCCTTTGATCCTTCCAATTGAGTCCGTACTCTATCCTATGATGCAGGCTTGTACTTCTACATCAAAGGATATTTCCCCCTGAAAGAAAAGTTTTTCTTTCCCCTCTCCATCTTCCATTGTCCAATCCTTTGATCCTTCCAATTGAGTCCGTACTCTATCCTATGATGCAGGCTTGTACTTCTACATCAAAGGATATTTCCCCCTGAAAGAAAAGTTTTTCTTTCCCCTCTCCATCTTCCATTGTCCAATCCTTTGATCCTTCCAATTGAGTCCGTACTCTATCCTATGATGCAGACTTGTACTTCTACATCAAAGGATATTTCCTCCTGAAAGAAAAGTTTTTGTTTCCCCTCTCCATCTTCCATTGTCCAATCCTTTGATCCTTCCAATTGAGCCCGTACTCTATCCTATGATGCAGACTTGTACTTCCACATCAAAGGATATTTCCCCCTGAAAGAAAAGTTTTTGTTTCCCCTCTCCATCTTCCATTGTCCAATCCTTTGATCCTTCCAATTGAGCCCGTACTCTATCCTATGATGCAGACTTGTACTTCTAAATCAAAGGATATTTCCTCTTCAAAGAAAAGTTTCATATCCTCTCAATCTTCCATTGTCCAGTCCTTTGATCCTTCCAATTGAGTTCGTACTTTATCCTATGATGCAGACTTGTACTTCTACATCAAAGGATATTTCCTCTTCAAAGAAAAGTTTCTTATCCTCTCCATCTTCCATTGTCCAATCCTTTGATCCTTCCAATTGAGTTCGTACTTTATCCTATGATGCAGACTTGTACTTCTACATCAAAGGATATTTCCTCTTCAAAGAAAAGTTTCTTATCCTCTCCATCTTCCATTGTTCAATCCTTTGATCCTTCCAATTGAGTTCGTACTTTATCCTATGATGCAGACTTGTACTTCTACATCAAAGGATATTTCCTCCTCAAATAAAAGTTTCTTTTCCTTTCCATCTTCCATTGTTCAATCCTTTGACTCTTCCAATTGATTTCATACTTTATTCTATGATGCAGACTTGTACTTCTACATCAAAGGATATTTCCTCTTCAAAGAAAAGTTTCTTATCCTCTCAATCTTCCATTGTCCAATCCTTTGATCCTTCCAATTGAGTTCATACTTCATCCTATGATGCAGACTTGTACTACTACATCAAAGGATATTTCCTCTTCAAAGAAAAGTTTCTTATCCTCTCAATCTTCCATTGTCCATTCCTTTGATCCTTCCAATTGAGTTCGTACTTTATCCTATGATGCAGACTTTTACTTCAACATCAAAGGATATTTCCCCCATCAAATAAAAGTTTCTTTTCCTCTCCATCTTCCATTGTTCAATCCTTTGACCCTTCCAATTGATTTCATACTTTATTCTATGATGCAGACTTGTACTTCTACATCAAAGGATATTTCCTCTTCAAAGAAAAGTTTCATATCCTCTCAATCTTCCATTGTCCAGTCCTTTGATCCTTCCAATTGAGTTCGTACTTTATCCTATGATGCAGACTTGTACTTCTACATCAAAGGATATTTCCTCTTCAAAGAAAAGTTTCATATCCTCTCAATCTTCCATTGTCCAGTCCTTTGATCCTTCCAATTGAGTTCGTACTTTATCCTATGATGCAGACTTGTACTTCTACATCAAAGGATATTTCTTCCTCAAATAAAAGTTTCTTTTCCTCTCCATCTTCCATTGTCCAATCCTTTGATCCTTCCAATTGAGTTTGTACTTTATCCTATGATGCAGACTTGCACTTCTACATCAAAGGATATTTCCTCTTCAAAGAAAAGTTTCTTATCCTCTCAATCTTCCATTGTCCAATCCTTTGATCCTTCCAATTGAGTTCATACTTCATCCTATGATGCAGACTTGTACTTCTACATCAAAGGATATTTCCTCTTCAAAGAAAAGTTTCATATCCTCTCAATCTTCCATTGTCCAGTCCTTTGATCCTTCCAATTGAGTTCGTACTTTATCCTATGATGCAGACTTGTACTTCTACATCAAAGGATATTTCTTCCTCAAATAAAAGTTTCTTTTCCTCTCCATCTTCCATTGTCCAATCCTTTGATCCTTCCAAGTGAGTTTGTACTTTATCCTATGATGCAGACTTGTACTTCTACATCAAAGGATATTTCCTCCTCAAAGAAAAGTTTCATATCCTCTCAATCTTCCATTGTCCAGTCCTTTGATCCTTCCAATTGAGTTCGTACTTTATCCTATGATGCAGACTTGTACTTCTACATCAAAGGATATTTCCTCTTCAAAGAAAAGTTTCTTATCCTCTCCATCTTCCATTGTCCAATCCTTTGATCCTTCCAATTGAGTTCGTACTTTATCCTATGATGCAGACTTGTACTTCTACATCAAAGGATATTTCCTCTTCAAAGAAAAGTTTCTTATCCTCTCCATCTTCCATTGTCCAATCCTTTGATCCTTCCAATTGAGTTTGTACTTTATCCTATGATGCAGACTTGTACTTCTACATCAAAGGATATTTCCTCTTCAAAGAAAAGTTTCTTATCCTCTCCATCTTCCATTGTCCAATCCTTTGATCCTTCCAATTGAGTTCGTACTTTATCCTATGATGCAGACTTGTACTTCTACATCAAAGGATATTTCCTCTTCAAAGAAAAGTTTCTTATCCTCTCCATCTTCCATTGTCCAATCCTTTGATCCTTCCAATTGAGTCCGTACTTTATCCTATGATGCAGACTTGTACTTCTACATCAAAGGATATTTCCTCTTCAAAGAAAAGTTTCTTATCCTCTCAATCTTCCATTGTCCAATCCTTTGATCCTTCCAATTGAGTTCGTACTTCATCCTATGATGCAGACTTGTACTTCTACATCAAAGGATATTTCCTCTTCAAAGAAAAGTTTCTTATCCTCTCCCTCTTCCATTGTCCATTCCTTTGATCCTTCCAATTGAGTTCGTACTTCATCCTATGATGCAGACTTGTACTTCTACATCAAAGGATATTTCCTCTTCAAAGAAAAGTTTCTTATCCTCTCCCTCTTCCATTGTCCATTCCTTTGATCCTTCCAATTGAGTTCGTACTTTATCCTATGATGCAGACTTGTACTTCTACATCAAAGGATATTTCCTCTTCAAAGAAAAGTTTCTTATCCTCTCCATCTTCCATTGTCCAATCCTTTGATCCTTCCAATTGAGTTCGTACTTTATCCTATGATGCAGACTTGTACTTCTACATCAAAGGATATTTCCTCTTCAAAGAAAAGTTTCTTATCCTCTCAATCTTCCATTGTCCAATCCTTGGATCCTTCCAATTGAGTTCGTACTTTATCCTATGATGCAGACTTGTACTTCTACATCAAAGGATATTTCCTCCTCAAATAAAAGTTTCTTATCCTTTCCATCTTCCATTGTCCAATCCTTTGATCCTTCCAATTGAGTCCGTACTTTATCCTATGATGCAGACTTGTACTTCTACATCAAAGGATATTTCCTCTTCAAAGAAAAGTTTCTTTTCCTCTCCAATTGAGTCCGTACTTTATCCTATGATGCAGACTTGTATTTCTACATCAAAGGATATTTCCTCCTCAAATAAAAGTTTCTTATCCTTTCCATCTTCCATTGTCCAATCCTTTGATCCTTCCAATTGAGTCCGTACTTTATCCTATGATGCAGACTTGTACTTCTACATCAAAGGATATTTCCTCCTCAAATAAAAGTTTTTTATCCTCTCAATCTTCCATTGTCCAATCCTTTGATCCTTCCAATTGAGTTCGTACTTTATCCTATGATGCAGACTTGTACTTCTACATCAAAGGATATTTCCTCCTCAAATAAAAGTTTCTTTTCCTCTCCATCTTCCATTGTCCAATCATTTGATCCTTCCAATTGAGTTCGTACTTTATCCTATGATGCAGACTTGTACTTCTACATCAAAGGATATTTCCTCTTCAAAGAAAAGTTTCTTTTCCTCTCCATCTTCCATTGTCCAATCCTTGGATCCTTCCAATTGAGTTCGTACTTTATCCTATGATGCAGACTTGTACTTCTACATCAAAGGATATTTCCTCCTCAAATAAAAGTTTCTTTTCCTCTCCATCTTCCATTGTCCAATCATTTGATCCTTCCAATTGAGTTCGTACTTTATCCTATGATGCAGACTTGTACTTCTACATCAAAGGATATTTCCTCTTCAAAGAAAAGTTTCTTTTCCTCTCCATCTTCCTTTGTCCAATCCTTTGATCCTTCCAATTGAGTTCGTACTTTATCCTATGATGCAGACTTGTACTTCTACATCAAAGGATATTTCCTCTTCAAAGAAAAGTTTCTTTTCCTCTCCATCTTCCATTGTCCAATCCTTTGATCCTTCCAATTGAGTTCGTACTTTATCCTATGATGCAGACTTGTACTTCTACATCAAAGGATATTTCCTCCTCAAATAAAAGTTTCTTATCCTTTCCATCTTCCATTGTCCAATCCTTTGATCCTTCCAATTGAGTCCGTACTTTATCCTATGATGCAGACTTGTACTTCTACATCAAAGGATATTTCCTCCTCAAATAAAAGTTTTTTATCCTCTCAATCTTCCATTGTCCAATCCTTTGATCCTTCCAATTGAGTCCGTACTTTATCCTATGATGCAGACTTGTACTTCTACATCAAAGGATATTTCCTCCTCAAATAAAAGTTTCTTATCCTCTCAATCTTCCATTGTCCAATCCTTTGATCCTTCCAATTGAGTCCGTACTTTATCCTATGATGCAGACTTGTACTTCTACATCAAAGGATATTTCCTCCTCAAATAAAAGTTTCTTTTCCTCTCCATCTTCCATTGTCCAATCCTTTGATCCTTCCAATTGAGTCTGTACTTTATCCTATGATGCAGGCTTGTACTTCTACATCAAAGGATATTTCCTCATCAAATAAAAGTTTCTTATCCTCTCAATCTTCCATTGTCCAATCCTTTGATCTTTCCAATTGAGTTCGTACTTTATCTTATGATGCAGACTTGTACTTCTACATCAAAGGATATTTCCTCCTCAAATAAAAGTTTCTTTTCCTCTCCGTCTTCCATTGTCCAATCCTTTTGATCCTTCCAATTGAGTTCGTACTTTATCCTATGATGCAGGCTTGTACTTCTACATCAAAGGATATTTCCTCCTCAAAGGAAAGTTTCTTTTCCTTTCCATCTTCCATTGTCCAATTCTTTGATCCTTCCAATTGAGTCCGTACTTTATCCTATGATGCAGGCTTGTAATTCTACAACAAAGGATATTTCCTCCTCAAATAAAAGTTTTTTTTCCTTTCCATCTTCCATTGTCCAATTATTTGAGTCCGTACTTTATCCTATGATGCAGACTTGTACTTCTACATCAAAGAATATTTCCTCTTCAAAGAAAAGTTTCTTATCCTCTCAATCTTCCATTGTCCAATCCTTGGATCCTTCCAATTGAGTTCGTACTTTATCCTATGATGCAGACTTGTACTTCTACATCAAAGGATATTTCTTCCTCAAATAAAAGTTTCTTATCCTTTCCATCTTCCATTGTCCAATCCTTTGATCCTTCCAATTGAGTCCGTACTTTGTCCTATGATGCAGACTTGTACTTCTACATCAAAGGATATTTCCTCCTCAAATAAAAGTTTCTTATCCTCTCAATCTTCCATTGTCCAATCCTTTGATCCTTCCAATTGAGTTCGTACTTTATCCTATGATGCAGACTTGTACTTCTACATCAAAGGATATTTCCTCCTCAAATAAAAGTTTCTTATCCTCTCAATCTTCCATTGTCCAATCCTTTGATCCTTCCAATTGAGTTCGTACTTTATCCTATGATGCAGACTTGTACTTCTACATCAAAGGATATTTCCTCTTCAAAGAAAAGTTTCATATCCTCTCCATCTTCCTTTGTCCAATCCTTTGATCCTTCCAATTTTGTTCGTACTTTATCCTATGATGCAGACTTGTACTTCTACATCAAAGGATATTTCCTCTTCAAAGAAAAGTTTCTTATCCTCTCCATCTTCCATTGTCCAATCCTTTGATCCTTCCAATTGAGTTCGTACTTTATCCTATGATGCAGACTTGTACTTCTACATCAAAGGATATTTCCTCTTCAAAGAAAAGTTTCTTATCCTCTCCATCTTCCATTGTCCAATCCTTTGATCCTTCCAATTGAGTTCGTACTTTATCCTATGATGCAGACTTGTACTTCTACATCAAAGGATATTTCCTCCTCAAATAAAAGTTTCTTTTCCTCTCCATCTTCCATTGTCCAATCCTTTGATCCTTCCAATTGAGTCCGTACTTTATCCTATGATGCAGACTTGTACTTCTACATCAAAGGATATTTCCTCCTCAAATAAAAGTTTCTTTTCCTCTCCATCTTCCATTGTCCAATCCTTTGATCCATGCAATTGAGTCCGTACTTTATCTTATGATGCAGGCTTGTAATTCTACATCAAAGGATATTTCCTCCTCAAAGAAAAGTTTCTTTACCTATCCATCTTCCATTGTCCAATCCTCTGATCCTTCCAATTGAGTCCGTACTTTATCCTATGATGCAGGCTTGTACTTCTACATCAAAGGATA
>NC_090739.1:4143173-4153173 GCF_036898095.1 Palaemon carinicauda
CATTTCTCAATTGATTTAGTTCCGTTTGCTGATTTTGCATTTTCTTCGTTTCTCCCTTTTCCTTTTTCAGTTTGTCCAATAAGGTTTTCTGTTTTTTCAACTGAACATCTTTTCTAGTATAAACCTTTTCGAGAAATTGATAATACATCGCAATTTTACCTCGGAGGTTTTCTTGCTCTTCTTTCTCTCTTTTCAATTCATTTATTTCATTTCTCAACTGATTTAGATCCGTCTTCTTATTTTGCATTTTTTTCATCTTTTCATTTTCAGATTTTAGATTTTCCATTAATTTTGTTTGTTCTTTCATCTCGAGATCTTTCCTTTTGTACACCTTTTCGAGGTTTTGATAATACAACGCAATGTTACCTCGCAGCTTTTCTTGTTCTCCTTTCTCTGCCTTCAGTTCCTTTATTTTACTCCTCAATTGATTTAGTTCAGTTTTCTGATTTTGCATTTTATTCAGTTTTTCATTTTCACTTTTTAGATTTTCCAATAATTTTTCCTGGTCCTTCATCTGGAGGTCTTTTAGGACGCAATCATTTTTCAGTTGATCTATTTTCTCATCGTAGATTTTCTTCATTTCTTCCATTTCCGTGTTAAGATTTTCCTGTTTCTTCTCCTGTTCCTTCATCTGGATTTCTTTTTGGACGCAATCATTTTTCTGTTTTTCTATTTTCTCATCGTAGATTTTCTTCATTGCCTCCATTTCCGTGTTAAGATTTTCCTGTTTCTTCTCCAGTTCCTTCATCTGGAGGTCTTTTTCGACGCAATAATTTTTCAGTTGATCTATTTTCTCATCGTAGATTTTCTTCATTTCTTCCATTTCCGTGTTAAGATTTTCCTGTTTCTTCTCCTGTTCCTTCATCTGGAGGTCTTTTTGCACGCAATCATTTTTCAGTTGATCTATTTTCTCATCGTAGATTTTCTTCATTTCTTCCATTTCCGTGTTAAGAATTTCTTGTTTCTTCTCCTGGTCCTTCATCTGAGTGTCTTTTTCGACGCAGTCATTTTGCAATTGTTCTATTTTCTCATTATAGATTTTCTTCATTTCTTCCATTTCCATGTTAAGAATTTCTTGTTTCTTCTCCTGTTCCTTCATCTGGAGGTCTTTTTGCACGCAATCATTTTTCAGTTGATCTATTTTCTCATCGTAGATTTTCTTCATTTCTTCCATTTCCGTGTTAAGATTTTCCTGTTTCTTCTCCTGTTCCTTCATCTGGAGGTCTTTTTGCACGCAATCATTTTTCAGTTGATCTATTTTCTCATCGTAGATTTTCTTCATTTCTTCCATTTCCGTGTTAAGATTTTCCTGTTTCTTCTCCTGGTCCTTCATCTGAGTGTCTTTTTCGACGCAATCAGTTTTCAGTTTTTCTATTGTCTCATCGCAGATTTTCTTCATTTCTTCCATTTCCATGTTAAGATTTTCCTGTTTCTTCTCCTGTTCCTTCATCTGGAGGTCTTTTTGGACGCAATCAGTTTTCAGTTGATCTATTTTCTCATTATAAATTTTCTTCATTTCTTCCATTTCCGTGTTAAGAATTTCACGTTTCTTCTCCTGGTCCTTCATCTGAGTGTCTTTTTCGACGCAGTCATTTTGCAATTGTTCTATTTTCTCATTATATATTTTCTTCATTTCTTCCATTTCCGTGTTAAGAATTTCTTGTTTCTTCTCCTGGTCCTTCATCTGAAGGTCTTTTTTGCCGCAGTCAATTTCCAGCTTTTGATTTTCTGTCTCTTTCTGAGCTTTCAGTTTTTCTTGCGTCTCTTTCTCTGTCTTCATTTCGTCTACTACTCTTCTCAATTCTTTTAGTTGTCCTTGTAACTTGCTGTTTTCCTCCTCAAGATTTTCCACCAGAGTTGTTCGATCCAGACAATCAGTTTCGAAATCCTCTCCGTCCAATTCTGGAACGTCTTCGCCTTCTTTAGTCATCCTTCTCCTAGCCAACATGATTCCACCGAATATGGCTCCGGCAGCAGCCAAACCGATGTAAAATGTGTTGTTACCTTGAGAAAGGATTTCCTCTCTTCCTCCAATGTTGAATTCGGGGAGAAGTTTGCCAACGAGCCAATTTGATTTCAACTGGTCGTTGAATCTCAGAGCTTCTGCCTCCATTTGCCGCAATCCAAGTTCACATCCCTGTAGTTCCTCGCGGGCTTTCAAAAAGCCCCCAATCCAAGGACATCGCTGCAGCCACCCACCGAGGAATCCATCCTGAGAGGCGACTGCACGACAGTCTCCAAAACGCGGCGCCTCTGGGAGAAGCCACGAAAACCATTTGAAGACCACGGACTCTTGGAGAGTTCGCAGCTGTCCCTGAAGATTTAACGTCATATCCTCGCATGCAACATTCCGTTCTTGGATAACAGAAGCTGCATTTTGAGGCCAGTTGTATTTTCCTCTGACAAAGTCTCTAATCATATTCACACACGCACCAAATGCTTGATTGATCTTATTAGCCATAATCATACATACCTATCCTGACGTTCGTATCAGCATTGGTTTGAAAAAATCGAAGGCGAGTCTTCAAGGAATTCTGAAGACTTTTCAGTTCCCCTGAAGCCATTTTGGAGTCATCGACTCCAACAGCAGATCTCCAGGAGATTTTTTCATCCTTTCCAGCCTGAAGAATTTGTTAACTTAAGAAATAATAATAATAATAATAATAATAATAATAATAATAATAATAATAATAATAAGAATTAAAATAGAATTAAAAATAAAAATAAATATGATAATAATATAATAATAATAATAATAATAATAATAATAATAATAATAATAATAATAATGATAATAATAGTATTTTTTATGCAGTATAGTTAGAATGTAATAATGTGAAATTAATTTTTCCTTCGAATATATGGTAATGATTATGAATTTACATACTCTTTCGAAAGTCTTCTGTCATTGCTTTGAAAGGTTAATTATCCTATTATTTTTTGCATGCATATATATATATATATATATATATATATATATATATATATATATATATATATATATATATATACTGTATATATATACATATATATATAGTGTATATGTATATTATATATATAGTATATATAGTATTTATAACACACACATACACATATATATATATATGTATATATATATATATATATATATATATATATATATATATATATATACAGTATATACTATATATATATACAGTATATACTATATATATATATATTATATATATATATATATATATATATATATATATATATATATATATATATAAATATAGTGTATATATATAAATATAGTGTATATATAAATATAGTATATATATATATATATATAAATATAGTGTATATATATATTGTGTGTACATATATAGTATATATATATATAGTGTGTACATATATAGTATATATATATATATATATATATATATATATATATATATATATATATATATATATATATACATGCGAAACATAATAGGATAATTAACCTTTTAAATCACTGACGGAAGACTTTCATAAGACTGGCCAGACAGTACTACATTAGATTCCTCTCTGGTTACGGCTCATTTTCTCCTTGCCCACATATACACCGAATAATATGGCCTATTTATTACATATTCTTTGTTCCCATATACCTGACAGCACTAAGATTACGGAACAATTCTTCTTCACTCAAGAGGTTAACTACTGCACTGTAATTGTTTACTGGCTACTTTCCTCTTGGGAAGTGTAGAAGAGACTCTTTAGCTATGGCAAGCATCTCTTCTAGGAGAAGCACTCCAAAATCAAATCATTGTTCTCTAGTCTTGGGTAGTGCCATAACCTCTGTGCTATGGTCGTCTACTGTCTTTGGGTAGAGTTCTTGTACACTGGCTGACTATACTATCTTATTTTTCTTTCTCTTGTTTAAAGTTTTGGTAGGTTATACATAAAAAATTTATTTTAATATTGTTTTTTATTACTTATCTAGTATTTTATTTCCTTATATCCTCTCCTCTCTGGGCTATTTTTCCTTTTGGAGCTTTTCCAACTAGGGTTGAAGCATAGCAAGTAATAATAAAGAAGAAGAAGAAGAAGAAGAATCGTGTTTATCTTCATTCGCATAATCTTTAATGAGACATTCATTTTTCACTTCAAGTAATACGGTTGGCATCGTGATATACATAATCCCACCGTATGATCCATGAATAATTATCTCTTATCAATTATTCATGACGGAATCTTTCAACCTCTTTCCACCCCCCACCCCCCTCCCCACACAACTGCCATTGTGCATTATTGGAACGGGGCGACAGACATCCAAATTCCCATTGAGGGAAACGAAATCTTCTAAACGCCTCCAAAATGATTGAAGAGTCGTAAGCAGGGTTGCCAGGTTTTCTAAATGAGAAAAGGCCAACTTCTAATCAACAGAAGCTTTAAAAGGCCAACCCAATAGTAGAAAAAAGCCAAATATATAGTATTTAGGCTTTTCTCATAATACTAAAGGCCAACCAAATAAAAAAAGGCCAAATTTGAGGTTTTTTATAGCCTGAAAAAAGGCTAAACTGGCAACTCTGCTACTCGTAAGTAACATCACCCTTCAATTACTCATCCATCATTTAAAAATGAATATTGCAGGGAAATATCGAGAAATACCCGAAGGATGTTTGATGTTCTCTTTGTGGATGTAGGATGAAGATAGGAAATCAGTCTCCGAACAATAATCAAGTTCCTTTTATGGAAAATACAATATCGTTGGTAGGGGAAGAGCAATATTAGGACGGTTTCAATAGGTAATTTGTGTATTTTTTAAAATGCTTGTTCTGTTGTTTATTTTTTTAAATCACTTTAGTTCCTCCGCCAGGAAAGGTAAAAAAAGGACATCCTACATTTCTCCCTAAGGATTCACGGGTTTAGTAAATTGTTGTTTTTCATCAGAGAAGCAAATTGGATGACAGGGCTTCCACGTTTGGTTGCATTTTCCAGATTTCATTGTTGTTATGTCGTCTGTATCCAATTTTGTTTCCCCTTTTCTATTGCATAACTTTCTAAAAACCTTTTTTTAATATGTATTTATTTTGAAACCAAATCTCCTTACATTGTCTCTCCTAATCTTACATACTTATAAGACTCTACATTATGCGTGTGTGTGTGTGTGTGTGTTTGAGGTTTAAAGGGTTCAAAGGCCGCTCATGAATGGCAGAGGCAAGAGACAGTGACATTGCCCTATCAAGCAGGACAGCGCCATAGAGACTGACCATATATACATATGATCAGGCCCCAAGCTGCCTCTCCACCCAAGGAGGGCCAGGCAATGGCTGCTGATGACTCATCAGTTATACCTATAAGCACCCCCAAAACCCCCCATCCTTAGCTCACAAGGATGATGAGGTTGCAGCGACCAAAGGAACTAATAAGTTTGAGCGGGACTCGAACCCCAGTCTGGCGATCAACAGTCAGGGACGTTATCACATCGGCCATCACAAAATCTTCTCTTAATACATTTCCATCCTTGTAAAATTCTATGTACAGTTGGACACAAATTTCTGGCGCATGTCGCTGTGAGGTAGTGTACCCTCTCACACCCTTACTGCATGGCGTGTGTATCCCCCCCCCCCCATCCCCCAACCACCATTTCAGCCATCTCTTCATACACTGTTTTGATACTCGAAGGGCAGTAAAGGTGTTGAATGGTGCACTTCCTCAGGTTGAGGTGTGCCAGAAATTCCTGTGTCCAACCGTACCACGCGATAGAATTTCCTTTCCCCTTTTAGATTTTCTTTTATAATTGCTGAGTCAACATAACTGAATTTCAGTCTTGAATTTTATTCGGAAATCCCATCATGCTCCCTTTCAGCAACCTTGATTTTTTCCCTTTTATTGAGAAGTGGCCGCAGTGCCATGTTGGTCTTTCTAAAGTAAAGGAAATAAAATCAGTTATAAAAACTGTTTCTTCTCTCTGTTGATATGATTCCACCATTTTACCAGATGGTTCATGAAAGAAGAAGAAGAAGAAGAAGAAGAAGAAGAAGAAGAAGAAGAAGAAGAAGAAGAAGAAGAAGAAGAAGAAGACGTCTCAATTAAGAGACATGAAAGAAGGGAAGAATTTTTCCCCCGTGGCTCCTGGAACTCCTGGAAATGCCTCGTGTTTGTCATAGTTCCAGGAGGGGGGGGGGGGGTATTTTCGTGTCTTGTTTTCATCTTAGTTCTTGAATTTTTACATGTCAATTCAACCAACAAATATACAATTTCGGCTCTTTTGGTTTGAATAAATGTCATGACTTACGTCTTGACGTTTAAATTTTTTTTTTTTTTTTTTTTTTTTTTTTTTTGACATTTCAATGTTGTTCTGAGAAAACTTCATTGAAAATTTGTAAAGGTTTCAAAATCCTCTCATGAATGGCAGAGACAAGGAACAGTGACAATGCCTTAAAGACTAACCATATATACATATGATAAGCGCCAAAGCCCCCTCCACCCAAGCAAGGACCAGGGAGGGCCAGGCAATGGCTGCTGATAACTCCCCCAAACCTCACATCCTAAGCTCACAAGGATGGTGGGGTTGTAGCAACGAAAGGAACTATCAAGCATGAGAGTGATTCGAACTCCAGTCCGGCAGATCGACAGGCCAGATTTTAATAATCTTCATGATAATATTTCACTCGCTCGTATATAGAATATTTCCCCACGCCCCATATTACCTTTATATCCCGTTGCCAAGCAACGATTACTGTACTTTTAATCTCGCAGTGGAAGTAGACAGAACGTGGCTATATATATTCCAAACGTAGTCTCCTTTCACGAAAGTCTTATTATTGGTTTCCTAGTAATATTGTCCTTCAACTGAGCGTTTTCAAAAAAAGAAAGAATATATATATATATATATATATATATATATATATATATATATATATATATATATATATATATGTGTGTGTGTGTGTGTGTGTGTGTGTGTGTATATATATATATATATATATATATATATATATATAGAGAGAGAGAGAGAGAGAGAGAGAGAGAGAGAGAGAGAGAGAGAGAGAGAGAGAGAGAGAGAGAGTATATGTATACAGTATATATTACAATTTTTTTCTTTTTTTTGTGTACCTGTGTATTTGTGATCATGGTTCTCCCATCAATAAAAGTGCCAGGTTGTTTGGTAAAAATATTATTCTTTTTGCATATTTTTTGTTAGCTGGGAATGTTCGAATTATTATTATTATTATTATTATTATTATTATTATTATTATTATTATTATTATTATCATATAGGTCTTCAAGTTAAATATCCAAGTCAGAGTTTTGGAAGAGTAATAAAACTATGACTTCTCTTGTTCCCTCCGCCAACGAAGTTGGAAGGAGGTTATGTTTTACCCCACTGTTTGTGTGTTTGTTGGTTGTGTGTGTGTTTGTTTGTTTGTGAACGCCTTCCCGGCCACAATTTTAATCGTATAGTAATGAAACTTGCAGAGATTAACTTCTATGTTAATAGCTGGAAATGATTAAATTTTGGAAGATCAAGGTCAAGGTCACGGTCACGATCAAGCAAAATGTCCAAATCACGTAATTAGCCATAAGTTTGGACATTTGTCACAGAGACTTCAAACTGGGTTCATATTTGAGTGTATGAAGAACCGCGCCAAGTAATTCATGTAAAAGTCAAAAGGTCGAGTCATACAATAATACGTTGGATCCTTCTCTCTGGTTACGGCTCATTTTTCCTTTGCCTACACATACGCTGAATAGTCTGGCCTATTCTTACCACATTCTCCTTTGTCCTCATACACCTGACAACACTTAGCAAACAATTCTTCCTCGCTCGAGGGTTTAACTACTCCACTGTAATTGTTCAGTGGCTACTTTTCCCTTTCCTCACTGAGCTATTTTTTTCCTGTTGGAGTCCTTTAGGCATATAGCTTCTTGTTCAGTGGCTACTTTTCCCTTTCCTCACTGAGCTATTTTTCCTCTTGGAGTCCTTTGGGCTTATAACATCTTGCTTTTCCAACTTTGGTTTTAGCTTAGCTAGTAATGATAATGATTTCCTTTGTCGTAGGAATTCAGAGGATACCCCCACCTTTATCCCCCTTAGGAAATGGTAATGGGATAGGTCTCTCGTAGGATCTATGAATTTGAGCCTTATGACCCAGCGTTGGGACATAGGAGGCCATTCAGCATCTAGATGCAACTACAGTCCATTTCTTTTAGCAAGGCAGATTTGCACCGACTCGCAGCGGTGCCCTTTAAGCTCGGAAAAGTTTCCTGATCGCTGATTGGTTAGAATGATCTCGTCCAACCAATCAGCGATCAGGAAACTTTTCCGAGCTAAAAGGGCACCGCTGCGAGTCGGTGCAAATATGCCTCGCTAAAAGAAATTGACTATAGTGGGCAACCCAATAGTCGCACCATAAAGTAAAAACCAAGCGATATTGGCTAGCAAGATGAAAGAAATAAATCGGGATTGAATTTATAGTGGAAGGCTATAAAGTGAGTGCATCTGGGGACAAAAGTCTCCCACCATCACCATTCCGTTTTCCAGCGTTGTGATGAAAACTGGCCGAATCCCAGACGTGAATAAGGACAATGACAGTGGCTACTTTGCTCTTGGTAAGGGTAGAAGAGACTCTGTAGCTATATGCAGCTCCTCTAGGAGGACACTCCAAAATCAAACCCCTGTTCTCTAGTCTTGGGTAGTGCCATAGCCTCTGTACCATGGTCTTTCACTGTCTTAGGGTAGTGTTCTCTTGCTTTAGGTTATACTCGGGCACAGTATTCTATCTTATTTCTCTTCCTCTTGTTTTTTTAAAGTTTTATAGTTTATATATGAAATATTTATTTTAATGTTGTTGCTGCTTAATTGTTGATTACTTTTCTTGTAGATTCCTTATTTCTTTTCCTCACTGGGCTATTTTCCCTGTTGGAGACCTCGGGCTTATAGCATTCTTCTTTTCCAACTATGGTTTGGGGCCTAGTAAGTAATAATAATAATAATAATAATAATAATAATAATGATAATAATAATAATGTATTCACTAATAATACCGTACGTACGTTAGCAATCCTCAGCAGGGTGTTAAAGTACAGGTACAGAACAGATATTCGAAAGACTGAAGATAAAACTTTCAAGAAGAAACTGGAGACTTTCTTGTTCTCTTAAGTGTTTCGATAGTGTGGATTTGACAATAAACGAGTATTATGCAATGTGAAATGTTGAATGCTTTCGAACGAACATGATAAAATGAATGTGTACCACGTGTGGATGTATATATCTCATTCTAACGGTTACTACATTTAAAGAAAAATAAACACAGTGAGTTACTTCCATTCCCCAAAGGAGCAAAGTCATTTATCTTCAAAGGAATGCAATTATTCCATCTTCCTTTGAAATGTCATCTAGGTAAAATGCTGGGACCATTTGATCCGAGAGGAAGAAAGCCATTTTACTGATTCGATTTTTTTCTAATTTTCTAAGATCAAAAACGTACTAGAGAGAAGTCTTATGAGTGCTTATTTGAAGTAGATGGAATATCTAATTTTGGCTGAATTACTCAAGGAAAGTCATTTTACAGATTTGATTTTTAGTAATTTTGTTATGATTCCGTAGTTGAAGTGAATGGAAAATCTTTTTTTTTTTTTAATTTATATTTGTCTAAATTACTTAAAGAAAGTATATATATATATATATATATATATATATATATATATATATATATATATATATATATATATATATATTTGTAAGTTAAAAAAAAAAAAAACACACTAGATAAGCCTACTTGAAGTAGATGGAAAATCTATTTTTTTTTTAGATTTATATCCGTCTAAATTACTTAAAGAAAGTATTTTTTATAATTTTTTTTTTTATTTTGTAAGGTATAAAAAACAATCTTAGATAAGCCTTTTGAGTGCATACTTGAAGGAGATGGAAAATCTAATTTTTTTTTAGATTTATATCCGTCTGAATTACTTAAAGAAAGTAATTTTATATATATATATATATATATATATATATATATATATATATATATATATATATATATAT
>NC_090739.1:4163173-4167219 GCF_036898095.1 Palaemon carinicauda
TAATAATAATAATAATAAAAGCATAAAGTCAGTATATTCAATTAAAAAATGCACAGCTGTCGTTAACTGTCGAAAAGCAAACTAGAAATCAATTGATTCGAAGCAATGAAATTTTTTTTTTTTTTTTTTTTTCCTCCAGTGGATAGGAAAAATACCGGGAAATTCGGTTGCCATCCAAACTTTTCCCCCGGGTTATTGTCGCTGGGAGGGAAAAAGAGGAGAAAGATAACGAAAACAGTATTCCGGGTAACAAAAACTAGAAGGGGAAAATTGCCGGAGTAAATTGGCCGGCTGTTTTTTGACGGAGAGGAAATTGTCGGGATGAAACTGTTCGCGCTTTTAGTATTGTTCCTCCAAAAAAAATATTATGTGCATGTTTTTATAACTGTTGGGGGAAGTCTGTTACTCTAGATTAAAAAAGAAATATGTTAAATTACAACTAAATAATGAAAATAGCAAAGGAGCAATAGATTTCGCGCTTTTAGTGTTGTTTCTAAAAGATAGTGTACATATTCTAAAACTGTAGGTGGAAGTCCATTACTCTAGAATAAAAAAGAAATAGGCAAAATATTAACAAAGTAATGAAAATAGTAAAGTAACAATAGATTTCGCGCTTTCAGTAGTGTTTCCTCAAAAAAAAAAAATATGTATATTCTAAAACTGTTGGGGGAAGTCTGTTACTCCAGAAAAAGAAATATGCGAAATTACAACTAAATAATGAAAATAGCAAAGGAGCAATAGATTTCGCGCTTTTAGTATTGTTCCTCAAAAAAAATATTAGGTGCAAGTTTTTATAACTGTTGGGGGAAGTCTGTTACTCTAATAAAAAAAAATATGGGAAATTATAACTAAATAATGAAAATAGCAAAGGAGCAATTGATTTCGCGCTTTTAGTATTGTTCCTCAAAAAAAAATATTATGTGCATGTTTTTATAACTGTTGGGGGAAGTCTGTTACTCAATAAAAAAAGAAATATGCGAAATTACAACTAAATAATGAAAATAGCAAAGGAGCAATAGATTTATCGTTTTTAGTATTGTTTCTCAAAACAAAAATTTATCATATTCTAGAACTGTCAGGGGAAGTCTGTTACTCTACCAAAAAAAAAAAAAAAAAAAAAAAAAAAACCAGAAATATGCGAAGTTACAACTAAATAATGAAATAGCAAAGGACCAATAGATTTCGCGCTTTTAGTATTGTTCCTCAAAAAAAAATATTATGTGCATGTTTTTATAACTGTTGGGGGAAGTCTGTTACTGTATTAAAAAAAAAGAAATATGCGAAATTATACTAAATAATGAAAATAGCAAAGGAACAAAAGATTTATCGCTTTTAGTATTGTTCCTCAAAAAAAATATTATGTGCAAGTTTTTATAACTGTTGGGGGAAGTACTGATTAAACTACTCTAGATAAAAAAAAATCCGAAATTATAACTAAATAATGAAAATAGCAAAAGAACAATAGATTTCGCGCTTTTAGTATTGTTCCTCAAAAAAAAATATTATGTTCATGTTTTTATAACTGTTGGGGGAAGTCTGTTACTCTATAGAAAAAGAAATATGCGCAATAATAAAAGAAATAATTAAAACAGCAAAGGAACAATAGAGTTTGCGCTTTTAGTATTGTTCCTCAAAAAAAAATATTATGTGCATGTTTTTATAACTGTTGGGGGGAAGTCTGTTACTCAATAAAAAAAGAAATATGCGAAATTACAACTAAATAATGAAAATAGCAAAGGAGCAATAGATTTATCGTTTTTAGTATTGTTTCTCAAAACAAAAATTTATCATATTCTAGAACTGTCAGGGGAAGTCTGTTACTCTACCAAAAAAAAAAAAAAAAAAAAAAAAAAAACCAGAAATATGCGAAGTTACAACTAAATAATGAAAATAGCAAAGGACCAATAGATTTCGCGCTTTTAGTATTGTTCCTCAAAAAAAAAAATATTATGTGCATGTTTTTATAACTGTTGGGGGAAGTCTGTTACTGTATTAAAAAAAAAGAAATATGCGAAATTATACTAAATAATGAAAATAGCAAAGGAACAAAAGATTTATCGCTTTTAGTATTGTTCCTCAAAAAAAATATTATGTGCAAGTTTTTATAACTGTTGGGGGAAGTCTGTTACTCTAGATAAAAAAAAAATCCGAAATTATAACTAAATAATGAAAATAGCAAAAGAACAATAGATTTCGCGCTTTTAGTATTGTTCCTCAAAAAAAATATTATGTGCAAGTTTTTATAACTGTTGGGGGAAGTCTGTTACTCTAGATAAAAAAAAAATCCGAAATTATAACTAAATAATGAAAATAGCAAAAGAACAATAGATTTCGCGCTTTTAGTATTGTTCCTCAAAAAAATATTATGTGCAAGTTTTTATAACTGTTGGGGGAAGTCTGTTACTCTAGATAAAAAAAAATCCGAAATTATAACTAAATAATGAAAATAGCAAAAGAACAATAGATTTCGCGCTTTTAGTATTGTTCCTCAAAAAAAATATTATGTGCAAGTTTTTATAACTGTTGGGGGGAAGTCTGTTACTCTAGATAAAAAAAAATCCGAAATTATAACTAAATAATGAAAATAGCAAAAGAACAATAGATTTCGCGCTTTTAGTATTGTTCCTCAAAAAAAATATTATGTGCAAGTTTTTATAACTGTTGGGGGAAGTCTGTTACTCTAGATAAAAAAAAATCCGAAATTATAACTAAATAATGAAAATAGCAAAAGAACAATAGATTTCGCGCTTTTAGTATTGTTCCTCAAAAAAAATATTATGTGCAAGTTTTTATAACTGTTGGGGGAAGTCTGTTACTCTAGATAAAAAAAAAATCCGAAATTATAACTAAATAATGAAAATAGCAAAAGAACAATAGATTTCGCGCTTTTAGTATTGTTCCTCAAAAAAAATATTATGTGCAAGTTTTTATAACTGTTGGGGGAAGTCTGTTACTCTAGATAAAAAAAAAATCCGAAATTATAACTAAATAATGAAAATAGCAAAAGAACAATAGATTTCGCGCTTTTAGTATTGTTCCTCAAAAAAAATATTATGTGCAAGTTTTTATAACTGTTGGGGGAAGTCTGTTACTCTAGATAAAAAAAAATCCGAAATTATAACTAAATAATGAAAATAGCAAAAGAACAATAGATTTCGCGCTTTAGTATTGTTCCTCAAAAAAAATATTATGTGCAAGTTTTTTATAACTGTTGGGGGAAGTCTGTTACTCTAGATAAAAAAAAAATCCGAAATTGATAACTAAATAATGAAAATAGCAAAAGAACAATAGATTTCGCGCTTTTAGTATTGTTCCTCAAAAAAAATATTATGTGCAAGTTTTTTAAACTGTTGGGGGAAGTCTGTTACTCTAGATAAAAAAAAATCCGAAATTATAACTAAATAATGAAAATAGCAAAAGAACAATAGATTTCGCGCTTTTAGTATTGTTCCTCAAAAAAAATATTATGTGCAAGTTTTTTATAACTGTTGGGGGAAGTCTGTTACTCCTAGATATAAAAAAAATCCGAAATTATAACTAAATAATGAAAATAGCAAAAGAACAATAGATTTCGCGCTTTTAGTATTGTTCCTCAAAAAAAATATTATGTGCAAGTTTTTATAACTGTTGGGGGAAGTCTGTTACTCTAGATAAAAAAAAATCCGAAATTATAACTAAATAATGAAAATAGCAAAAGAACAATAGATTTCGCGCTTTTAGTATTGTTCCTCAAAAAAAATATTATGTGCAAGTTTTTATAAACTGTTGGGGGAAGTCTGTTACTCTAGATAAAAAAAAAATCCGAAATTATAACTAAATAATGAAAATAGCAAAAGAACAATAGATTTCGCGCTTTTAGTATTGTTCCTCAAAAAAAATATTATGTGCAAGTTTTATAACTGTTGGGGGAAGTCTGTTACTCTAGATAAAAAAAAATCCGAAATTATAACTAAATAATGAAAATAGCAAAAGAACAATAGATTTCGCGCTTTTAGTATTGTTCCTCAAAAAAAAATATTATGTGCAAGTTTTTTATAACTGTTTTC
>NC_090739.1:4167719-4170219 GCF_036898095.1 Palaemon carinicauda
AAGAGATAGAGAAAGATTAATTACAGATGCATTAACACTTATTAATAAACTAAGATATATATTATATCATTATAATATATTGTATTATATATTACATATAATATATAAATATACAAATACATAAATACATATATATATTATATATATGTATATATATATTATATACATACATATACATACATACATATATATATATATATATATAGATCTGTATATATATACATATACATATATATATAAATATATATATTATATATATATATATATATATATACACATACATTTATATTTAGACAACGTAACATTGAGATATATAAAAAAATGAGGAAAATAGTAAAAGCAAAATGAAATCTATGTTTGTGTTAACCAAGCCAGATACTAGGAAAATTTTATTTGTAACAAACAAGTGTTCTTCCTTAACGAGTTGGGCTAAAAATAAATATTGCAGTGAAAAAAACAGCCTAATTCTTTAATCTACTAAGACCCAAAATAGTTTGCACCTCATGTTTAATTAAAGAATATGCTCTTTCGTTCTCATTTACGGAATAATTACAGCACATAATCTGCTTGAAATAGACTTTGTATAAAAAGTTATATGCGTTCACTCAAATAAATATCCTTTTTTTTTTTTTTTTTTTTTTTTTCATCTGTTAGGTGTTGGCAAGTTTGGGCAAGCGTGCAAAATTAGTCTTGGCCCACCGCATCAATTTAGGAAAAGAAAGAAAAAAAAGAGCGGGGTAGACGAAAATGCAAGGAAAAAAAAAAGGTAATAATGAATATGAGAGCGATTTAGTAAAGAGCATAAATCAGTAGGAAGTCAAATACTGGAATTCGATTCAGGAATACATAGTTTTATATTAAAACCTTGAAAATACAGATGATACAACTGTAATAATTTTGTATTTCAATATTTTTGAGAGGCAAAGCGGAAAAGGATGCATTTTTTATAGAGATTGATTTAAAATATCTAAGAGATTCTTCTGTTTTTAACATGTTGGATAAGAGCAATTTCCTGAAAATTGAAAATTTTTCAGTTTGTATTATCATGTTTCAAAAATAAAAATGAAAATAAAAAATGGGAAAAAGGAATATATATATATATATATATATATATACACCAGCGTATATATAAATGTATATGCACTAAATATATACATATATATACGTAAATATATTTATACCTAAATATGTATAAGCATTTATACATAATTATATATAAGCATTTATACTTAGGACAAGAGCTTTGTCATAAGTAATTGCCACCAAAATGCAGATGTATATGAATTCCCCAACACCCCAAGACAATGCCTCTCTAATGATTAATTCCTACCATCCTAAAGGGCAAAGATTCAAACATAAAGACGAATATTGTTACTATGTTGCATCATGTAACTTGGCCCTGAGGAAAGCCGCAAATTCAAAGGCTGAAACAGCTTTTGGAAGATATTGAATGGTTCAACATAGTTGCAGTTTTCGTCTCCAACTTAAGAAATTTGGCCTTGACAGTGATTGAAATTATGTATAATTGGAGAAATGTTGTTTTGTAATGTTAGGCTCTGGATATTGAGACTCATTTTGTGTCTCATATATATATATATATATATATATGTATATATATATATATATATATATACGTGATTTTATGTATACTGTGTATATAAATATATAAACGTAAATATTTCAGTCTCCGTTATAAACTAGCTAGGTAACTAAATTTACACCTCTACCATACTTTACTCGTAATGATAATTAGAACAATAATGAGAATGAAAACTATAATGATGATAATAATAGTATTGATGATAACAATCCCGCCAAAACATACATGTTATTTCGTTAAGAGTAACTGACAATATTGACGTTATATTGATATGCGCATTCCTTATTGTAAGGCTTTATCACTCAATCTCAAATAGGGGGGGGTGCCTTAAGATTGTAATTATGAGAATAGAACGAGCTTTAAAATGCATAAGTAGAATCAAAATACCTTGAAAGATAAGTTACCGACGTTTGTATATTGTAAATTTTCAAACGCAACTTACCGCATTTTATTTTTTTATTTTTTTAACAAATTGCTATAAACCCTTACTGTAGTGGAAGCCTCCGTCTATATCGCCATAGATATCTTCAGATGTTATACTAAAATGGGAGGTAATTTAGCGTTTTTTTACTGCTAATAGCGAGAAAAGAAAAACTATAAATCATACATTCTATTCTTTTAATAAAATGCAATAACCCCTTACTATAGTTAGAGCCTTCGTCTATATCACTATAGATATCTTCAGATGTTATCCTAAAATGGGAAGTACTTCAGGAAATGGAAAACTTCAGCGGTTTTTTCCCAGCTGGAAACTAGCGAAGAAGAATGTCGTTAAATCTAATGGTACAGAAGACATGGAAATATGGCTTCCAATTCCTTCAATTAAGATCTGGTCTTATTTTCATTTTGATAAAAGTGGTTGGAATTTATATGACAGTTTTACCATTACCTTTGTATGGA
>NC_090739.1:4177719-4185219 GCF_036898095.1 Palaemon carinicauda
ATACAAGCTCAGTGACTGTTTTACAAACAGCGTTACCAACGGTTTCTCTTGTGCTAAAAGTAGCTGTATAGACTGATATTTTTTTAACAATATTTCGGAAATAAATGAAAATTATTTTGATCATTACAAGCTCAGCTACTTTTTTTTGACAGGCAGTGTTGACAATAATTTCTCTTTTGCTAAACATAGCGTTAACTGCTACAATGTACAGCTATCAGAGGTCTTCTTAGCTTCTCGTAGTAAAGTGTACTGGAATTAATGAAGCCAGCTGTACAATCTGCAGCACGAATAACAAGGCACATTAAATTTTGCCCCTTGAAGTCAATAATTTCGTTTTATATATACAAACATGAGAAAATGCGTAAAATAGTTTTGAAGTTCATTTAGTAAGACAGGAAATAATTTATCTGTTTATACATAAGATATGAGTCTTTCTTCTTCTTCTTCTTCTTCTTCTTCTTCTTCTTCTTCTTCTTCTTCTTCTTCTTCTTCTTCTTAGGGGTATTCGTTCTAGATAATGGAGAATACCTTTAATCCACTTTATAAATGATTATGTTGAATGTCCTTTTCAGAATTCGGATCACTGTTATTAGCAAATGATTTACCTGCAATTACTTTCGGATTTCTTTCATGGTTTCCCTCATGGATTACATATATATGTATAAAACATGCATATGTACATCCTATATGTATAAGTATGCAGTATGTATATAAATTGTCATTATCGCCATTGATTCTAACTGTATTCAAGTCATGTTGACCGTAATTCCGATTTTGTTATTGCCTGTGCTGTGTGTTTAGAGCGGCGTCTACACGGTCGAACGTTTCGCCGAACGCGGTTCGACAGACAAGTATTTGAAGTGATCTTCGAGCATGTGAATGGGGTATTTGGTTGTCGAACACGTTCGTCAAACGGTTCGAAGAAAGTGAGATCTAGCCTGACTCTTGTGGGCGGGGCTTCATTGTCCAGAAACCCTATGCATATGTGACTGATTCTACCTCTTCGAACCGTTTGACAAGCAGGTTTGACAACCCGGTTCGACGAGCAGTTCGACCGTGTAAACCTCGCTTTACATTTATTTTATATACTACAGAGTTTCCCTCTATTCACGACTTCTCATCTTTGCTCAGGTTTGCTCGTTAGGCCTTGCTATTTGTCTTTCTCGTCTTTGGAAAGTGTTGATATATTTCTCTTAGTCTTCTTCTTTTCAGGGAATATCTCTCTCTCTCTCTCTCTCTCTCTCACTCTCTCTCTCTCTCTCTCTCTCTCTCTCTAGAATAGCGCCATTTTATTATTATTATTATTATTATTATTATTATTATTATTATTAGCTACATTACAACCCTAGTTGGAAAAGCAGGATGCTATAACCCCAGAGGCTCCAACAGGGAAAAATAGCCCAGTTACCAAATGAAGTACATATGAGAAGTAATGAATAAAGAATATGAAATATCATAAGGTCAGTAACAACGCTAAAAAAAAAAAAATACTCATATCAGCCTGTCCAACAGTAAAAGAGGATTTATATACCAACAAGGAATGAAGTGTGCTAAAGAAAGTAAAACCTAGTAGAACTAACATAGTTGGGTAGACCTCCTTGTTCCATTGTCTTAAAGATTGATTGACCTTGTGATCCCGTGTCGCCAGTTTGACATAGCATATGAACCAATCGGTCAGTGACGCCTTGCTCCTGCCCTGTTCTATTGATATTCCATATTCAGTGTAATTTTATTTATTTGACCTTTTTATATGACCTTTACGTTGACCTTACATGTTGACATTTTGTCATTGTTTTCTTTTGTAGGATCGAGTTTCCATATAATCCTCGTCTGTTATTTACGATAAAAGGGGGAATACTGTGTGTAAGAATAATGTTGAAAATTGTGTGGTAGAGAGAGAGAGAGGAGAGAGGAGAGAGAGGGGGAGAGGAGGGGAGAGAGAGACGAGGAGAGAGAGAGAGAGATCCTAACTATCTTTTTTTATGTATTGACAATAAAAGAGAAATATGTATAAAATATAACATTGAAAATTGCCAGAGAGAGAGAGAGAGAGAGAGAGAGGGAGAGGAGAGAGAGAGAGAGACCCCTAATTGACCTTATCGGAACACCCCACTCTTGTTTTAATGATGAAAGCCCAAGTGGAATTAGTGGAGATTACCAGCCACGCTTAATATGGTTCGAAAAGGAGATTTTCTTCTTCGCTTTGATTAGGTTCACCTCAGGGAAGCGTTGCTCCTAGACTTTCCAAGATAGTTATTGGGCAAATAAAGGAGAGAGAGAGAGAGAGATGAGAGAGAGAGGAGAGAGTACAAAATGGGTAATAAAGTTTAAAATTACTAAAGGATGAAGAAGGAATTACAAACCTCATTACTGGAAGAGAGGAGAGAGAGGAGAGAGAGAGAGAGAGAGAGAGAGAGAGTACAAAATGAATAATAAAATTTGAAATTACTAAATGAATGAAAATTGATTACAAACCTCATTACTTGGAGAGAGAGAGAGAGAGAGTGAGAGAGAGAGAGAGAGAGAGTACAAAATGAATAATAAAGTTTAAAATTACAAAATGATGAAGAAGAAATTACAAACCTCATTACTAGGAGAGAGAGAGAGAGAGAGAGAGAGAGAGAGAGTACAAAATGAATAATAAAGTTTAAAATTACAAAATGATGAAGAAGGAAATACATGCCTCATTACTAGGAGAGAGAGAGAGAGAGAGAGAGAGAGAGAGAGAGGGAGAGAGAGAGAGTGAGTTTTGACTTAATTTGATTATTTAATGACCTTTTCTTAGTTAATCCCAGTTCTAGCATCCAGTGAAGAACTTCAGAATTGGCTCGTTAAGAGATTTGAAGGGTTATGAAAAAGAACAATTTGTTAAGGTGGTATTGTATTGTATTACCGCTTTTGATGAAATTCTTGCGTTGAGATCAAACTTAATCTCTCCCTCTCTCTCTCTCTCTCTCTCTCTCTCTCTCTCTCAACCAACTTCTTTCACATGATGTACATATTTCATCACACGTTCGCGCGCACATACCATACATATATATATATATATATATATATGTATATATTTACTGTATAATATATATCTGCATATATATATATATATATATATGTATATATATTTATATATGTATATATTATATATATATATATATTCATATATATATATATATATGAATATATATATATATGAATATATATATATATATATATGTATATATATATATATATATACACACACATTTTCTCTGATACCAGGTAATTGCCAACCCTCTCTCTCTCCTCTCTCTCTCTCTCTCTCTCTCTCTCTCTCTCTCTCTCTCTCTCTCTCTCCTCTCTCTCTCTCTCTCTCTCTCTCTTTTCTCTTATGTAAGGAGTTTAACATCACCATAGAAAAATCCTGGAAAATTTCTTTGAGAAAACATAATAAAGAAATTTATATAATTCCACATATTCGGGAAGGGAGGTTAATAGTTTCTGTGTTCGTATACGAGATTTCAAAGTAAATAGAATGGAAAGAATGACGAGATAGACATTCTTCTATAGGAATGTAACTTTAATAACCTTATATTTTTGCCTAGAAAGTCTCTGGAATTGTTTTGATATTCACTTTGTTAACGTCGAGATGGCCTTGACTGGGGGTCGGCGTAACGAGTTAAATTTTTCACGTAACGTTGAAAAATCGAAATTCTTATGAAGGCTGTAGTTTGTTATTGCTTCATTGTTGTTGTTGCGTTTCTAGCAATTAAGAATTATTATTATTATTATTATTATTATTATTATTATTATTTAATTTTAGTTTGCTCTCGTAGTGGATATTTTAACATGTAACAAACAGAAATGGACGTTAAGAATAAGAAAATCAAATTATGAAATGTAAAATGCCACTTTCTCTAAAAAGAAAAATGCTTAATCAGATGTTCCTACCAGTATTAACTTATGCATAAAAAACTGCAGCCCTACTTAAGCCTGTGAATATAAGCAAGTTACAATTTAAAGAGCTATGGAAGGAATGATAATGCGAATAACACTAAGAGACAAAAAGGGTAACATGGATAAGAGAGCAAACTAAAGTAGAGGATAATCGAACATGTGAGAGACAGAAATGGACGTTAAGAATAACAAAATAAGATTATGAAATGTAAAATGCCACTTTCTCTAAAGAGAAAAGTACTTAATTAGATGTTCCTACCAGTATAGCATTAACATGTGCATCAGAAACTTGATACCCTACTTAAGCCTTTGAATATGAGAAAGTTACAACTTGAAGATGTATGGAAGAAATAATGATGGGGAAAAAACACTAAGAGACAAAAAGTCTAACATGGTTACGAGAGCAAACTAAAGTAGAGGATAAACTAACAACTTGTAAGAAAAAGAAATGGACATAGGCAGTACATTTAATGAGAATGAGAGATAATAGATGGACATTATGAATAATAGAATAGGTCCCTAGAAATTGCAGGGGAAAGTAGAGAAGACGATGGGTTGATGAGCTAAGAATATTTGCCAGTATATACTGTCATAGAAAGACCATAGGCAGACGTGTCTGGAAGGACATGTGTGAGGCTTTGTTCTTCAGTGGACTAGTAATGGATGATGATGATTATTATTATTATTATTATTATTATTATTATTATTAATAATAGTATTGTTGTTGTTGTTATTATTATTAATAGCTAGGTTACAACCCCAGTTGGACAAGCAGGATGCTATAAGCCCAAGGGCTTTAATAGGGAAAATAGCCCATGAGGAAAGGAAGTAAAGAAACTACAAGAGAAGTAATTAACAATTAAGATGAAATATTTTAAGAACAGTAACAGAATTGAAATAAATATTTCGTATCTAGACTAAAGAAACTTAAAAAAAAAAACAGGAGAAAGAGAAATAAGATGAAGTAGTGTGTACCCTCAAGCAAAATAACTACCCTAAGACTGTGAAAGACCATTGTACAGAGCCTATGGCACTATCCAAGACTAGAGAACAATGGTTTGATTTTGGAGTGTCCTTCTCCTAGAAGAGCTGCTTGCCATAGCTAGAGAGTATCGTCTACCCTTAACCTCTCTAGCGAAGAAGAATTAGTTGGTAATCTCAGTGTTGTCAAGCGTATGCGGACAGAGGAGAATATGTAAAGAATAGGGCAGACTATTCGATATATGTGTAGGCTAAAGGAAAATGAGTTGTAACCAGAAAGAAGGTACTATGTAGTACTGTCTGGCCAGTCAAAGGTGCCAATAGCTGTCTAGCGGTAGTATTTTAACAGGTGGCTGGTGCCCTGGCCAACCTACTACTTACTACCTATATATATGTGTGTGTGTATGAGAGAGAGAGAGAGAGAGTGGGGAGGGTTAAGATCGTACTGCAGATAATATATTTACCAATTATGAAAGGGGACATGGTTATGCTGATTCTGTCAATAATTTTCATTTGGGATTTTATTGCAGATCCGGGTCAAAGCTTCTATTGAATTCCAATATTCATTGATCAAAAAGGTTTCACGGCTACTTGACTCTGGAAATGGGGTTACTGTTATTCCATTTTATCCTTTGAATGGATGATGTAGGGTCAAATACAGGATATATTTGATAATCAATATTTTCTTATCGAAGGATTATATAGAAATTATAGACTGACGTCATCTTGATAAGGAACGAAGGAGAAAGGAAGGGAAATATTGAGGAATTCATATGTATGTTTATATTACTTGTTTTGTGGTTGTATATTTATTTTGCTTCTTTAGTTCTTTGTCAATTAACGATTTATTTAGAGTGCACTGCATGTGTGTCATACACGCTCATACACTGTAATGCTATTGCCTTTTTAAATATCTCTCGGTCTCTTCCGTAACGATAATAGAAAAATCTCTTTAATCTTGCCATTGCATTTTCCATATTTTTTAATTTTTGTGACATTGTTGCTCTCAACTGTTTGTATATAAGCTCGCTATTTGTTGAATAAACCTCTCTTGCATTCACCTCTCCTCTCTGTTAGAACCAAACAGCTACGTTGCCACAAGAAAGTCATGATAACTATAATATGGTTCTATTATTGTTTACAAGCTGTCTCTTGTGTTTGAGCTGACAATGGGTTTGTTTACTTTCCTTATTAGATAACAGCATGCCTTAAAATAATGTGTTTATGTATTCGGGAAATGATTGGTATCAATAACAAAATTAACCTTCTTAGTCCCACTATATAGCAGGGTCGGCCGATTGAGTCTACTTTCTTCATCTATTTCTACTTCCATCTTTTTTCTACAAGTCCCACCCCACTCTTATCTCCCCTTATTTCTTCCATCCATCTGATTCGCTGAGACCCAAACTCCTCCTCCCCATTACTAGCATGTTCTTAGGTCTCTTGATTGGTTCCACCTCCTTGCTTCTTATTACATGACCATAATATCTCAGACGGGCTTCCCTGGTTTTATCTTTTACATTGCATATACCACACATTCTCGTATCATGACTTTCCCTTCTTTCCGGCAGTGATATTCCAGCAATCTATCTTACCATCCTCATCTGCGTTCTTTCCATAATTCCCTCCTCTCTTCTTAAATGACCAAGTTTTTACCCCATATAGTAGTAAAGGCCTAATAACTGTCTTATATGTCTTCATTTAGAGCTACAACAGATTCATTTGGAATGACCTTACAATCCATAATAATTTTCTTGTCTTCCTTCCTAACCAAAACATAGTTCATTTGAGTCTCATTTTGGCCAATTTTATCTTTCCATATGACTTTTCCTTTTCTAAAACTGTGTATTTAAGACTACTAGATTCAGAACTTATGCTAATCTTAGAAATCTTTCACTTTCCTGGTTTCTTCTTTCAGAGTCTCTTGCTCTACGTGGGCCTTGAAAGTCATAAAAAATCTCACTTACATTGGCATTTATTTCCACAGATAACACCAACTGTTAACTTCTTGGAACTCTATATTTTTGTAATTTCCCTCTGAATTCTACTGTCTCCTCTACACTACACCCTTGTTTTGGAGCGTACGCTGAAATGATGATATGCTATGCTCTCTTATCTTTCACTAACTTTCCAAGTCCATGACTTGTCACTGATACGCTGGAACTCTGTGGCATTGTCCTTCAAATGTGATAATAATTCTTACCCCCATTTTTCATTGTATTTTCCCCAAGCTTTCTTGAACTTTTCCCTTTCCATCTAGTCTCCTGCATACATAAAATCACAATTTCCTTCTCAGCATGACATCAACCAACTCTTTTTTTTTTTTTTTTTTTTTTTTTTTTTTCTCCCTGTTGGGCTGCCAACCTTCCAATCTCCAGTTCTCATCTTTGCTTTCTTTTTCCAAGCCTTACTCCTCACTAACTTATTTAGCTGCAGTCTTGAGTTCTGCGGTATCCTATGCATATTTCTCATTGCTGTCAGGGTATACTGCACGCGCGCCTCCTACTAGATACGTCCTAGTATTATTGCATTCCAGTGTTGACTCGAGATTCATTATTTAGCCTTTTGCCACAGTTTTCATAATTCTGT
>NC_090739.1:4195219-4200219 GCF_036898095.1 Palaemon carinicauda
TTGATATTATTCTGGAGGATTAACATAAATAAATATTTATGTATTTGGATGCATGAACGTACAATTTTGATCAGCGTTAAGATATCGAGGAGAATTATGAATACTTTCATTTTGTAGAACTGTAGAAGGCCAGAGTTAAGACGTATACAGATTATATTAAGAATTGTCTTTATATTTAGAAAACTTTAGACAGGTTCTGTAGATAAATAAGCCTACTTGAACTAGCTTATATGTTTAGGGCAACTTTTGGAAGATAAGAATTTAAAGTGTGTGTGTGTGTGTTTTTTTTTTTTTTTTTTTTTTTATGGTTTTGAAATAAAACCTTTATCAAGTGATGAGGAATGGACGAAGAAAAGTCAACCACCACGTGCCAAGGCTTAGACATCACCTTTTAGTGGTAAAGGCAAAGGATAGGACAATGTCCCAGAGACATTGCGGTAGCCTTTACGATACGCCCTTGCTTCGCAATCTGTTGGACGGGAGTTCGAGATCCGCCTAAGTTTGATAGTTCGTAGAAGTGTGTAAAACCTCACCATCTTTATAAGCTAGGGATGTGGGTGTTTAGGGTAACCTACAGGTCTACCTTGTGATTAATCAGCAGCCATTGCCTGGCCCTTCCCGGTCCCAGTTTGATGGAGAGGTGCTTGGCGCTAATCATATGTATATATGATCAGTTTCTAAGGTATTGGCTGTGACCCTTGCCTCATATATTAGTAACCTTTAAAACTTTAACCGACCTTATTTATGTGTGTGAATGTGTATATGTATATATTTATGTATTTACGCAAAGATGTATACATACAAACATACACACACACACACACACACACATATATATATATATATATATATATATATATATATATATATATATAATATATATATATATATGTGTGTGTGTGTGGGTGTGTGTGTGTGTGTGTGTACTATGTTTGATATAAATTATATATATATTATATATATATATATATATATATATATATATATATTATATATATATATATATACTGTATATATACACATACATACATATACACATATACGTACGTCAATGCAAATACAACACGCAGATAGCTAGATAGATATAACAGGCTTACATACATACTAATTCATTAGATTAGCTCGTTCGCTTGTAAACCAAGACACGTCAGTCCTACGTGACACACTATCAAATATCGGTAAATGTTATTTTCGGATTCAAAAGCCGTAGTAACGGAGCGTGATGACTGCTACAGGGAAAAATTGATCGCCGAACGAATAAAGGGGGAAGGAAAAGGCTGATAACTGCGAAAAATGGGAAAGGAGAAAGCAAGAACGAATGAAGGATGGGGAATGGCTGATAACTGCGAAAGAATGGGAAAGGAGAAACCAAGAATGAACGAGGGGTGGAGGGAAAGGCTAATAACTGCAATAAAATGGGAAAGGAGAAAGCAAGAACGAATGAAGGAGGGGGAAAGGCTGATAACTGCGAAAAAATGGGAAAGGAGAAAGCAAGAACGAATGCGGGAAGGGAAAAGGTTGATAACTGCGAAAAATGGGAAAGAAGGAAACAAGAAAGAACAAGGGGCAGAGGCAAAGGCTGATAATTGCGAAAAATGGGAAAGAAGAAAGCAAGATGGAATGGGTGGCAAAGGGAAAGGCCGATAACTGCGGAAGATGGAAAAAGATACATTGTATATATATATATATATATATATATATATATATATATATATATATATATATATATAATATTATATATATATAATATTATATATATATATATATATAATATTATATATATATATATATATATATATATATATAATATATTGTTACGTGTATATATGTGTTTGTAGGCTATATGTACATATCTATATCTATATATATATATATATATATATATATATATATATATATTATATATATATATTGTATTTATATCCTGAAGTCGAGCATAACTTTGACTAATAATAAAGAAAACTGTCAATATTATAATCTTGTAATATATACGCACACACACACACACACACACACATATATATATATATATATATATATATATATATATATATATATATATATATATATATATATATATATATACAATTTATGATTAATATATTAAATAAAAACACTAACGATAACAACCTCGCAATGCATATAAATGACAATGCATCATTTTCCCGGGCCACGTGACGTGCACCCTGATATATGACCATATCAAGTCATATTTGCCATTCATGCTTTTTCCTTGATGATGACTGCTACAGCAAACGATCGTTACACAGGGAGCCTCAGCTGACATGCGCACAACCGATTTGACACGTAACTTGTTTTTTGTAAATGTCATTTATCTATTCAATGGATTTTTGCTTTAGGAAATGGATACACTGTTTGCTTAGCTTATTTCTACGGGTTATTTAGGGTTATGGTGGCCTATTGGATACGTCCCTGCCTGGAGATATACTGGACGTTGGTTTGAGACCCGCTCTAGCTCGATGGTGTCTTATAGTGTCTGCAATTTCACCGTCCTTGTGAGCTAAGGATGAGAGATTTTGGGGTAGCCGCTGGTTCTACCTGCTGAGTCATCAGTAGTCATTGCCTGGCCCTCCCCTGGTCCTAACTTGGGTGGGGAAGCGCCGTGGGCTTATCATATTTATACATGGGGTTTTTTATATGAAGAGATGGATGGAACTTTTGCTTTGCTTTTTTTTACTACTGGTTATTAAGGGTTGTGTTTAGCCTTTTGGCAATCTGTTAGACGGAGTTTCGAGACCCGCTCCAGCTCGATAGGTTTTTGCAGTGTCTGCAACCACAAAATTCTTGTTTTGGGGTTTAGTGAAGACTATAGATGTATTTGCTGATTCTTCAGCGGTTATTGCCGGGCCCTCCTTGGTCCTAGCTTGGGTGGAGAGGGCCTTGCTTGCTCCTTATATGTATATTTGGTCAGTTTCTAGGGCATTTGTCCTCCTTGGGTACTGTCACTGTCCATTACCTTTGTCATTCATGAACGGCTTACAAACTTTTTTTTTTAACTTAAAAGTTTCAAAGTTCCTTAGATTGCAATGTATAGGTTTAATTTGAGATATTTTCTCGTGATTTGTAATATTTTATTATTTTGTTTAAATTTGCAATATTTTATAATCTTGTTTGAATTTTCATCTTATGATCTTGTTTGAATTTTTAACATGTTATCTTTTATGAATTTGCAACATCTTATGATCTTTAAATTCACATTTTATAATCTTATTTTATTTTATTTTATCTCTAGTTATTTACTTGTTTTTCCTACCACCTATGTGCACCCCATAAGTGGACTTATGGATATCCGATTTTAATACATTTAAAGATGATTCAAATCTTCATGCATATCGGCGTCATAGGGAAACTTCAATCCATCTAGTAGATTTAAGGATATACCTCAGGATCCTACCTTAAAGGGGGGGGGGGGGGGTGTGTGAAATATAATTTAATCTTGGACCTTGCCTTTGACCTATACGAGACAGTTGCATATGCAATGTGCATTAATGAAGCTGGTATGCTGAGCGAAATCAATTTCAAGACCAAGGTTATACATGTAGTCAAAGGCTATGCAGGAATTCAGTGTTTGCCATAACGGAAAAGAGATTTCATGTTCAACAGGCATATTATGTATTAAATTATATATTATTATATATCTTCTCTATATAATGATATATATTATATATATATATATATATATATATATATATATATATATATATAAATATATATATATATATATATAAATATATATATATATATATATATTTATTTATATTGTATATGTATATATATATATATATATATATATATATATATATATATATATTATATATATATTTATATATGCATATATATATGTATATATATATATGTATATATATTTAATATATATATATAATATTTATATAATATATATATATATATACATATTTATATATATTTCTATAATATATATATATATATATATATATATATATATATATATATATATATTATATATATATATATATATATAGTATATATATATATATATATATATATATACATATGTATGTATATATACGCATATATATACATATATATATATATATATATATATATATATATATATATATATATATATATATATATATATATATATATATTCTCTCGTGCCCCCAGAAGGATATAATTTATGCAAGCACGATCGAATTGGACGCGCCACGAACTGGCACGACCATTTGTCCCAAACGATTAAGTGATTTGGAGGTCAGTTCGAGGATATTGGGGGATCACCTTCCTGTCCAGCAATTTGCGAAGTCAGACGTCTTGGACTTTAATTTTAGACTTTTCATACTTTTCAGACTAATTGGCCAATAGGGAGAGGAGATTACACGATGAATTAGATAACGCATATCAGTTCAAAACGAGGAAATTAATAGAAAATTTATATGTTTTGTTTTATTGTTATTTATAAACCATTTATAACCTTTGATACCAATGATGGAATTTTCCTCTTGAATGATATCTGGTATATTTACTGGATCTCTCTCTCTCTCTCTCTCTCTCTCTCTCTCTCTCTCTCTCTCTCTCTCTCTCTCAATTTTATTACACAACTTTCATTGATAAATTTTTACTCTTTTCCTCTCTCTTCCCAACAATTTCATCAATAGATTGCTACTCTCTCTCTCTCTCTCTCTCTCTCCTCTCTCTCTCTCTCTCTCTCTCTCTCTCTCTCTCTCTCTCTCTCTCTCTCTCTCTCCCAATTTTATTACACAACTTTCATTGATAAATTTATTTTTACTCTTCCTCTCTCTTCCCAACAATTTCATCTATAGATTGCTACACACACCTCACACACCTCTCCTCTCTCTCTCTCTCTCTCTCTCTCTCTCCTCTCTCTCTCTCTCTCTCTCTCTCTCTCTCTCTCTCTCTCTCATATACAGTATGATGACAGTATTAATAATTTCCAGCTATTGGCGAATAAGAAGATAATAGATTTTTAAATATTGTGT
>NC_090739.1:4212719-4215219 GCF_036898095.1 Palaemon carinicauda
ACAAGCTTCCTGGACCAAGGTTCAATTCCCGGCCAGTTAGAAGCTATTGTCTTTGAGTGGTTCCGCCTTGGGACTCTGATCCCGAGGTTGATAAGAGAATCCAGACATTAATGTATTAAAATATCTGGCTTTAATAAAATAGGAAAAACACGTCTAAATATGGAAAATTTATCTATATATATATATATATATATATATATATATATATATATATATATATATATATATATATATATATATATATATATATATATATATATTGGATCTGATAGATACCACGGCTTGAAATTAATTTCGACGTTTTAGCAGTTTGATTCAGTTTCCCAGAAACTGTAAACACAAGGAATGGTTGCCATGGAAACAGATTGCACAAAGCCAAACTCGATCTAAGGATCATAGAGCGCGGAAGTTCTTTGAAAATCAAATTAGGCGAAGGTTAAGTTGAATGCTCATTCGAAATGTAATTTACTGTGTTCAGGAGGACGCACAGTATATAAGATTCAGTACGGAATACACAACCGAAATACACAATAATAATAATAATAATAATAATAATAATAATAATAATGATAATAATAATAATAATAATAATAATAATCTATTTAGATGGAATGTTGACGGAAATAGTCAGTGAATTCATTATTTAAACCTTTCTCATATTGAGATATTTCATTCAGAAGGGACTGCTTTCGTATAGCCCGCTCATCCTCTTCTTTGTCAAATTTTCTATTCTCGTATAAAAAAAAGTAAAGATGGAGTAACGAAAATGATGCTTTTCCGCGAACTTTTTCATAACTGACTTAGAAATGTCAGTGGGGAACTTGCCTAATTGGTAATGATCATAGGAGAGTTCATTAATAGTACGTGGTTGTGGTGGCCTGTTGGTAACGTCCTTGCCTGGTGATTGCCAGACTGGAGTTCGAGTCCCTCTCAAGCTCGTTTATTCCTTCGGTCGCTGCAACTTCGCCATCCTTGTGAGCTAAGGAAGGGGGTTTAGGGGAGCCTATAGGTCTATCTGCTGAGTCATCAGCAACCATTGCCTGACCCTCATTGGTCTTAGCTTGGATGGAGAGGGGCTTGGACGTTGATGATTCATATGTATATGTGGCCAGTCTGTAGAGCATTGTCCTGCTTGATGGGGCAATGTCACTGTCATTTGCCTCTGCCATTTATGAGCGGCCTTTACACTTTTAAACTTTTCCCCACGGAAAAATATACCTAAGAAATGACGACTAAATATTTAGATAGATATGCACAGACAAGCACACCCACCTCTCTCACTAGGATGTGACTACTCCCCCCCCCCCTTCCGAGCTTGTGTGTGTGTATATGTATATAATATATATATATATATATATATATATATATATATATATATATATATATATATATATATATATATATATATTTATATGCATATATATATGTATTCTGTGTTTTATCACAGTGTGAAATGTGAAATTACATGAAAGGATATATGTCCTTGACTTCAGAATTATGAAGAATTATCATTTCATAACGATTCCATTATTTTTTTAACCTGCTGGAATTTTAGAAATGTAATCCGAATTAATTTTCTAATAGAAAAGTAATTTCAGACTTGCTGCAATTAAATCTATTGTGAATTCAATTAAACCTTCAACGATATAATATCAATTAAAATTACTTTCTGTTCTTTTGATAAATAACTGCTATTTTTGTTTCGTGTATCGAATTAATCTTCGTCTGAGTTTCACAACATGATTATATTTTCTGTATTTACATTGAAGTTTTAAATGATGCAACGAGAATATATAGAATATAAAGAATAGTCTTGAAAGTCTGTTCATGTTGGATATGGAATTCGGAATTTAATTCGAAATCTGTTCAAGTTGAATAGAGAATTCTGAATTTATTTTAAAATCTATTTAAATTGAATAAGAAATTCTGAATTTATTTCAAAGTCTATCCATGTTGTTTCTGAATTTAATTTAAAATCTATTTAAATTGAATTAAGTTTTCTGAATTTATTTCAAAGTCTATCCATGTTGAATAGAGAATTCTGAATTTAATTTAAAATTATTTAAATTGAATAAAGTTTTCTGAATTTATTTCAAAGTCTATCCATGTTGAATAGAGAATTCTGAATTTAATTTAAAATCTATTTAAATTGAAGAAAGTTTTCTGAATTTATTTCAAAGTCTATCCGTGTTGAATAGAGAATTCTGAATTTAATTTAAAATCTATTTAAATTGAATTAAGTTTTCTGAATTTATTTCAAAGTCTATCCACGTTGAATAGAGAATTCTGAATTTAATTCAAAATCTATTTAAGTTGAATAGAGGAATCTGATTTTTTTTTCAGAATCTATCCAGGTTGAATAGAGAATTCTGAATTTAATTCAAAATTTATTAAAATTGAATAGGGAATTCCGAATTTAAATTAAAATCTATTCAAGTTGAATATGCAGTTCTGAATTTAATTCAAAACTCAGAAAAAAAAATGAGATGTGGGTATCAGT
>NC_090739.1:4217719-4222719 GCF_036898095.1 Palaemon carinicauda
GTTGTAGTAATAGCAGTAGTAATAACAGCATGTTTATTACATGGTGTTCCTTGTACTGCCACTGAAGCTATTACAGGATTCAATTTTGCAATAATAAGAAAAGCAAAATAATAGGATATTTGCCTAAATTGCTTGCTTCATAAGTTTATCAAATCAGATCGGGTACTTTTTTTTGTTACTAAAAGGCCTTTCCAATTCATTGTATTTATATTATTAATTTTCATTCAACTGTTAATTCCATCAGAATATTCATATTGCATTGTACATTATAATATTTTGTAATGGTTTTCAATTAATTTAATTTATTTTATTCATTAATTAAAGTATATAAAGTATTTAAATGAGCAAATATTTAACAACAGTTGTGAATAATTTTCCACTAATTATATTGGCTTCTAGTTTGCAACTCACTGGCATAATTAATCTCAAAAGCTTCACAATGGATATGAAAATTATTTATTTCCCGCAAAGCATGAATATCATTATTGATATAAGCAGACTCCCTGTTGAATATTGATCAAAAGAAGATTATCATTTAAAATTTATCCTCGAATAATAATGTGATCATTAGCATGGGTGTAAATATAGTGGCGACTTATGGGAGTACCGCTATGTTATATAAGTATATCCGTCTATAACAAAGTAACATACCCAAAGGTTTAAAGGTCACTCATGAATGGCAGAGGCGAGGGACAGTAATAATGCTCTAAAGACTGCCCATATATACATATGATCAACGCCCAAGCTCCCTCTCCATCAAGCTTGGACCAGGGAGGGCCAGGCAATGGCTGCTGATGTATCAGTAGGAAGATCTGTAGGCTGCCCTCCCCCATCCTCAGCTCTCAAGGATGGTGAGGTTGCAGATATTACAAGAAACTATCGCGCTTAAGTGTGACTCGAACCCCAGTCCAGCATATTGCCAGGTAGAGATGTTTCCACTAGGTTACCACAATCGTAATTATTATTTATTACCATTATTGTTGTTATTATTATTATTATTATTGTTGTTGTTGTTGTTGTTGTTGTCATTGTTGTTGTTGTTGTTGTTATTGTTTTTGTTATTACAAGCAAAGCTATAACCCTAGTTTGGGAAAAGAAAGATACTATAAGCCCAAGGGATCCAACAGGGAAAATAACCCCGTAAGGAAATGACACAAGAAAATCAATAAACTACAACAGAAGTAATAAACAATCAAATTAACATATTTTAGAACAGTAACAAATAATTAGATCTTTCATATATAAACTATAAAAACTTTAAAAATACATGAGGAAGAAAAAGATGAAACAACGTGCCCGAATTTACCTATAAGCAAGAGAATTCTAATCCAAGACAGTGGAAGGCTATGGTACAGAGGCTAGAAGAACTGCTTACCTTAGCTATAGGGTCTCTTCCACTCATACCAAGATTAAAGTAGCATTGAACAATTACAGTGCAGTAGTTAACCCCTTGAGCGAAGAAGAATTGTTTGTTAATCTTAGTGTTTTCAGGTTTATGAGGAAAGAGGAGAACTTGTAAACAATAGACAAGACTATTTGGTGTACGCAAAGACAAAATGGGCCGTAACCAGAGAGGAGGAGACAATGTACTACTGTCTGGCCATTCAAAGGACCTAATAACTCTTTAGTGGAAGTATCTCAACGGGGGCTGGTGCCTTGGCCTACCTACTAACTCAAAAGGCTTCATAAGATTATATAAGTTTGAAATGAGACATTTACCTCACAGCTAACAAAATTAAATCCTCTTATTCCATCACAAGTATTTTGCTAATCAAATCTTTTATAAAATGATTGGTGATTTCATAACTTAGTGCTTAATAAAAGATTTTGGCTGAGAATTGACGATCTAGCTTGAAGATTTGAGCTTGAAAAATGAATAGATACCATTTGGCAATAGATAATATTTGTTGCTGAGGATATGATTAGCAGACGAGGGAAAGGTTTCAAAGTACTTATAATGAACATCTCATATTATGGATGAGCAACTTGATGGGTGTGGATGAAATGCTCCCCTAAATCTATGAACTCATTTTTCAGCAGGGTGACGGATGGGGTTTAAGGCGATGACTGGCTGTTGATCTTACTAGAACCTTAGTTAAATAGGCACTGCGCATCACAGAAACTGGCTATCCTTTGATGTATCTAGCCAATGAATCCTCTTGAGGCCCTTTGCGTCAATAGCCGTAGGAGATGATGATGATGATTTTATTATGGAAAAGGGTGTAACAGTAATTGGTAAATTGACTCGTGTGTGAAGGAAGTATTATTATTATTATTATTATTATTATTATTATTATTATTATTATAGCTGTTGTAGTAAAGCGGTTTGGACTCCAGTATAATTAGGGAATACAATTGTAAAACAGACTGACATATGAAACCTTTAAAAATTTTTTGGGGGACTGATTAAGCTTAATGCATCGTGCTTTTCCAACTAGTGTTGTTGCTTATTAATCATCATCATCATCATCATCATCATCATCATCATATTATTATTATTATTATTATTATTATTATTATTATTATTTTTATTAATGGTGACTATGTG
This sequence comes from Palaemon carinicauda, assembly GCF_036898095.1. Taxonomy (NCBI): domain Eukaryota; kingdom Metazoa; phylum Arthropoda; class Malacostraca; order Decapoda; family Palaemonidae; genus Palaemon; species Palaemon carinicauda. The sequence continues at coordinate 4,220,268 of NC_090739.1, forward strand.
TATGTTAAGAAATAGTGAAACCGCACCTAGTTCGAAAACAGTTTCACTCTTAAAAATAGTGAACACCACGCGAGAGTACCTATCCGCCAACTGGAAGCGATCACGTAAAGCCATCTTGCTCATAATCCTAGTGTGAATAATTCATATTGCAATAACTTCATCCGCCAGCTTTCGCAGATGGGAGAGGAAATTTTCTTACACTTTTAATGTGTTTCTTGAATGCGTTTTTATTTTTCGAATAGGCGTGAAATGTGGTGAATTCAGTGTAATTATACTAATAATAAGTATCATCATCATCTTCATCTCCTACGCATATTGAAGCAAAGGGCCTCAGTTAGATTTCGCCAGTCGTCTCTATCTTGAGCTTTTAAATCAATACTTCTTTATTCATCATCTACTTGACGCTTCATAGTCCTTAGCCATGTAGGCCTGGGCTGTAATAATAAGTATAATAGATCATCATCTTCAACTCCTCTTATGCCTATTGACGCAAAGGGCCTCAGTTAGATTACGCCTGTCGTCTCTATCTTGAGCTTTTAGATCAATATCTCTCCATTCATCATAACCTATTTCACGCTTCATAGTCCTTAGCCACATAGGCCTGGGGTTATATGATAAGTATAGTATTCATCACCATCATCTCCTTCTACGCCTATTGACGCAAAGGGCCCCAGTTAGATTTCGCCAGTCGTCGCTATCTTGAGCTTTTACATCAATACTTCTTTATTCATCATCTCCTACTTCACGCTTCTTAGTCCTCAGCCATTTACTCTTGGGTCTTCCAGCTCTTCTAGTGCCTTGTGGAGCCCACTTGAAAGTTTGGAGAACTAATCTCTCTTGGGGAATTCGAGGATAGTAATAATAATGATGATAATTATTTTTATTCTTAGATTTATTTAAATATATCAGTTATTTTCTGAATAAGATATGGAACTTAAAATTTTGGAAATTGTGTAATTTCACAGCCAAACTACAAGAAAATTAAGTCATTTTTCGAAAAAGTTATTGCATATAAAATCCTTGAAATTGAAAATGGTGTAATTTCACAAAAAAAAAAAAAAAAAAAATAAGACCATTATGATGCGCTAGTTGGTACAAGCTTTGCACCCTGATTGAAAAGTAATTAAACAAATATTTCCGTTTTAGACTTTCCTCCTATTCCTGTTAGCAATGAGGCAACGCAATTTTGCACTTTTGAGTCAGATGTAACACCGAGTGAGAGAAGTTTGAAATGCTGTGACATAGTATTGCGTCATCAGAAATTTTTCAAGAATTAAATTCTTCAAACAACGATTTTATTTATTATTATTAGTACTAGTGTAAGCGACCAGTCAAAAATGACGTAGATATTTAGATAGGTATGTACTTACATATTCAACCCTTTCCCAGCCCTCTTACCAGGGTATGTATACTCACTCTCTCTTCCCGAGGGACTGGGTAGATAAACACTCACGTGCACATAGATTCAACACTTTTCACCCCTCTCACCAGGGTATGACTACTCTCCTCTTCCCCCTTACCTAAGGGAGAGAGTGAGTGGTTTTACGTCTGGCAATACCGCTGAGCGTGACGGGAAATAAATATGTATTATATATATTGTATTATACAGTATAGGGGAGATTTGTCTTTCCGCCTCACTACTTTTATGATTTATTTAACGTGTGACCTATTTTCATTCCACATACAAGATGTTTGAACAAAAACAACCGAAACATAAAAAAAAAAAAAAAAAAATGATTAGACAAAACCTCATTGAAAACATTGTTCCCCTTCTTCCTCTTCCTCTTCCTCTTGCTCTGGCTTTTGCTCTTCCTCTTGCTCATCCCCTTCCTCTTCCTATTGCTCTTTCTCTTCCTTTTGCACATCCTCTTGCTCTTGCCCTTACACTTCCTCTTTCTCTTGCTTTTTCTCCTCCTTCTGCACTTCCTCTTTCTCTTGCTCTTGCTTCTTCTCTTGCTATTCCTCTTGCTCTTCCTCATCCTCTTCCTATTGCTCTTCCTCTTTCTCATCCTCTTGCACTTCTTCATCCTCTAGCTCTTCCCCTTCCAAATCCTCTTGCTCATCCTCATCCTCTTCCTTTTCCTTTTCCTCATCCTCTTCCTCTTCCTCATCCTCTTCCTCTTCCTCTTGCTCTCCTCGAGGGGCCAATCAGAACAGAACAGAAGCTAAGGAGTTGTCGCTTGTAATCCAAACTTGAGGAAAAGTAAACCCCGAAGAATTAATGTTTGGACTTTGTCAGTTTTCATCTCGACTTTCAAAGGGTCTTCGTAGAAACTCTCTCGCCGTCGTCGTTAGGAACTTGCGTTGCATTGCTTTGTTCCACATAAATTGTTTTTGTTACGTAGGGAAATTGTCATCTTCCTTTACGTATCATTCTGCATTTTGGAGCATTGGGTTATGTATGTATGTATGTAGTGTATGTATGTGTATATATATATATACACACACACAC
>NC_090739.1:4232719-4245219 GCF_036898095.1 Palaemon carinicauda
GTCTATTTTAGTAGTTGCTATTTATAATACTTTTTTGATGAAATTTCCCTGATACAGCAGTGAGGGTGTTTATTCCTTATTTTATATATATACATATATATACATATATGTGTATATATATATATATATATATATATATATATATATATATGAATAATTATGTTTACAAAATTTGATTCCTGTAAATTTGTTTGAAAAATATTCTTGAAAATATTTTGTAAAAATTAATTATTTAAAAATTTTCTCCTTTCTCTCTTAGATCACTGATATTTGGATTTTTTTCCTCTCTTCCTCTTGTCTAAGAATTACCATTATCACATTTCCCCCCTCTCTCTTCCTCTGTCTTAGAATTCCCATTATCACACTTCCTCCCTCTCTCTTCCTCTGTCTTAGGATTCCCCTTATCATATTTTCTTCTCTCTTTATCTGTCTTAGAATTCCCGTTATCACATTATTTCCGTCTCTTCCTCTGTCTTAGAATTCCCATTATCACATTTCCCCCTTCTCTCTTCCTCTGTCTTCTAATTCCTGTTATCACATTTTCCCCCTCTCTCTTCGTCTGTCTTAGAATTCCCATTAACACAATCAATAGCAATTATACAAAATAGTAATCCCCTTTCTCTTATTAGAACTATCTTTTCTTGAGATGCAGGCGACAAAGAAGCGTCCCACAGAGACTGCAGAATCTCTCTTATTAATCCTCAAGTTCCTCTTTAGAATCACTGATACTCCTTATCACGCAACGCAGGATCGCTGATAATGAAACGAATTGAGATTGGAAAGGACTAATGGGTACCAAATTAAGAAGCTTCGAGAGGCCAGAGGGGAGTGAGGATGTGTGTTTTGAACTATATTTCAGCTATTAGATATTTCCTTTGAGTTGCAAGATGTCGGGGATCTAAATGGTGATTGAAGATAGTTTGTTCTCTATTTATTTCTTTATTTCATTTCCGCAGTGGGAGTTTTTTCCCCATTGGAGCTCTTGGCTTTATAGCATCCTGGTTTTTCAATCAGGGTTGTAGCTTAGATAATAATAATAATAATAATAATAATAATAATAATAATAATAATAATAATAATAATGATTATAATATGCTGATGAGTATGATTATTATTATTATTATTATTATTAATATTATTATTATTAATATTATTATTATTATTATTATTATTATTATTATTATTATGTCAATTCAGTAACGGGAAATGCGAGAGTGAAAGGAGTTAATAGAACGTTTGGGAAACAAGATGTCTCATAATCTACCGGGTTTTAAAGAAGACAGATGGAAATAGGCAATAATGAAATAAAAGATAATGAAGGATTCTGAAAGTAAAAGAACACAGTTGCAAATATATAATGATGAAAGTAATTATAATGAAGAATTACATAGGTAACAGAGTGATAGTATACGTACATTTTTTCGTCCTTTGAAGACCACTTCACTTTTCACGTTACAGATCTTTGTAATCCCTTTCAGTGATTTTGCGCTTTAACATTTTCCTCTTTTATTTGAACATAACTAAAAGAATTGATATTTTATCTTTCTATCGAGTAGTTAGTAAGTTAGATGTTTGTTTAAAGAAAGTTTTTTATAAAAACCAATTGAACCCTTCGTCCTTCTAGTTCCAATTATCCTTCAAAGAATTTCTTTTCTCGTCTCCAAATGACTTCTACCTGAATTTTTTTTTTAAATATTTTTTTTTTTTAGATAATGATTGGATTTTTTTTATTGTGTTTATTAATATGCTTAAATTTATTGGGTTGTTTCGTCTCTAGTGAATTTTACCGTGATTTTTTTTTTCAATTATTTCTTTAATAATGATTGGATTTGTGTTTATTGTGTTTATTAATATTTTTGAATTTTTGGGTTGTTTTGTCTACAATGAATTTTGCCGTGACCTTTTTTTCAATTATTTAGATAATAATTGGATTTGTGTTTATTGTGTTTATTAATATTTTTAAATTTTTTGGGTTGTTTTGTCTCCAGTGAATTTTACAATGATTTTTTTTTTCAATTATTTCTTTAATAATGATTGGATTTGTGTTTATTGTGTTTATTAATATTTTTGAATTTTTTGGGTTGTTTTGTATACAATGAATTTTACCGTGACCTTTTTTTTTTCAATTATTTAGATAATAATTGGAATGGCGTTTATTGTGTTTATTAAAATGCTTAAATTGGTTGGGTTGGCTCCCCTTGGACGAGGACCTGATAAGTGGAAGTAAATAAACATGAAATTCAAATATCGTCTATGTACAGCAGTGTTACCAAGTGAGCAGGAAAGTATCTAGACCCATAGTCTCACATACAGTACCAAAAGTGTTCCACCTAACTTCTGGAGACTTCTTTGATCAATAATTAAGTTTATGTGAAAATGTGTAGAATATATGATAAATTTGGTTACTGGAATTGTTACTTCTTTACCAAAATTTTATTAGGAACATTTGGCAACACTGATATACACTTTAGTATATTAAAATAAATGCGCTATCTTAGTATTAAATCTGTACTCATTTAAGTTGGATGGATCTTCACGCCTCCTCGTGTTTATAATTGAATCCAGCGGTTTCGGAATACTTGATAATAAAGTTCTTACCTCAAACTTGGGTTGTCCTCAACTTGAATGCTAGGTCGGCATTTTCCATCAACTTATTCCTCGTTTATTATTTTGGAAAATGCTGAGGTAGTTCCATGATTGTATGCCGCCTCTACTCTCTGGAGTTTGTGGTTCGCATTTGTGGTAGCCTATTTGATATTTCCCTGCCTGGCAATCTGGTGGATTAGGGTTCTAGACCCGCTCAAGCTTGATAGGTTCTTTTTGTAGCGTCTGCAACCATACCATCCTTGTGAGCCAAGGATGTGGGATTTGTGTGAACTTAAAGGTCTACCATCTGAGATATCAGTAGCCACTTCCTGGTCCTCTCTGGTCTTAGCTTGGGAGGAGATGGGCTTGAGCGCTGATCATATGTATATATGGTCAATCTCTAGGGCATTGCCACTGTCCCTTTCTTCTGCCATTCATGAGCGACCTTTAAAAAAATACTGATTGAAAGTTTATAAACTCGAGGACAAGACGTTCGAATAGTCTTTGTTGTTGTAGATTTATCTGGTCTTTTCATCCGTTTTTATTAAGTAGTTATGTTTACAATTGACTGAATTATTTATATTAATTTAAAGTACAATATTTACAAGAACATTCAACACAGCAGAAAGTCACAAAACATGCATCTTTGATGATAGTAAGCACACATTTAGATATTTGGGATTAAATACAAGCGAATTGTCTTAATACGATTCATGAAAACACATTTTCTTAAATAGTCTTGAGCGATTATGTATCATTAGAGGGATAAATTAAAAGTAAAACGAATGACTAAACGTAATAGATTGACAATAAATTTAATAGACACGAAAAAAAAAAAAAAATTGAAAAGAAGGACGGGATGGTAAGACTTTAGCGGCCAAAGAAGAAACCTTCTGATTTGACTAAGTATTTCATTTGCTTTCTCTTGGCGAGTAATTTTTCCGGGCACGAATATTCGTGAAAGGAGAAGGTCCCATTATTCGACGATGGCCAAGGAAACTGAAATATTATGTAAATTTTAAGGGAAACATTTTCTTTGTTTGAGCAAATATCCACACACACACTAATATATATATCTATGTATATATATATATATATATATATATATATATATATATATATATATATATATATACACATATATATTCATATATATATATATATATTTATATATATATATATATATATATATAATATATATACATATATATATATATATATACATATATATATATATATATATATATATATATATATATATATATATATATATATATATATATATATATATATATATATATATATATATATATATATATATATATATATATATATATATATATATGTACAGTACACACACATATATATACTGTATATACATATATATATATATATAAATGTATATATATATACTGTATATATATGTATATATATGTATATATACACATATATAAATATATGTATATATATGTATATATACACATAATATATATACATATATATATATACATACATATATATATATATATATATATATATATATAAATTTCTATCTCATACCGGGATCGAACCCTAGCCCCTTCAAGTGAAAGGCCAGGTCGCTTGCAACCATGCCACCAGAGGCTCAAAAGAGGTTGGAACTTAACTGCTAACTGCAATTCATGATTTACCTGGTGAGACATTGTCACTTACCAGCGAGTTTTCCTCGATTTCCCGGCCCACCAGGTGACACAATTGTTAGCTTTTAATGCGAATTACCCCTAATGATTCAATATGGATGAAAATCAACACAATGTAATGCTCAAGTATAAAATGAATTTCTATCTCAGATATCATCAGTCGTAAATACTCCATTGCAGGTCAAAGGCCTCAGACACGTCCCTCCACTCGGGTTTGTTTATGGTCGTTTTATGACATTTGACACCTGCAAATTTTCTTAGCGTGTCAATCCATCGTCTTCTCTTCCTTCCCCTGTTAGGGAGCCATGCTGTTATTCTTAATGTCCATCTATTGTCTGTCATTCTCATTATATGTCCTGCCCATATCCATTTCCTTTTCTTACATGTTAGAATATCCTATTCTTTAGTAGTGTTATGCTCATCAATTGATATTTCCTCCTCAAAGAAAAGTATCTTTTCCTCTCCATATCCCATTGTCCAGTCATTTGATCCTTCCAATTGAGTTCCAACTTTATCCAATGATGTAGGCTTGTCCTTCTACATCAAAGGATTTTTCCTCCTCAAAGAAAAGTTTCTTTTCCTCTCCATATTCCATTGTCCAATCATTTGATTTTTCCAATTGAGTTCGTACTTTATCCGATGATATAGGCTTGTACCTCTACATCAAAGGATATTTCCTCCTCAAATAAAAGTTTCTTTTCCTCTCCATCTTCCTTTGTCCAATCATTTGATCCTTCCAATTGAGTTCGTACTTTATCCTTCTGCCTCTCCTCCTCCTGTTGTTGCTGCTTTTTTTTTCGATTTTAAAAATTTTGTAAAGCTGCTGCTGCTCTTCTTCCTCCTTTCTACTGCTTCATCTTCTTTTGTTGCTGCTGCGATTGTTCCTTTTCTTTTTCTTTTTCGTTTTTCTTTCTCGATCTTAAATTTTTTTGTTCATAGCTGGTGCTGCCCCTTTTCTTCTTCCTGCTTCGCCTCCGTTCTCTGTTGCTGCTGGGTTTTTTTTTCTTTTTTTTTTTTTTTTATATATATATATATATATATATATATATATATATATATATATATATATATATTTTGGATTTTATAATTTTTATATTTTTTTTTTGGATTTTAATTTTTTTTAAAGCTGCTGCTGCTCTTCTCCCTCCTCCTGCTTCTCTTCCTTCTTCTGTTGTTGTTGCTCTTTTTTTTTCTTTTTTATATATTTTTTAGGATTTTATAATTTTTGTATTTTTTTTTTTTTTTTTGGATTTTAAATTTTTTTTAAAGCTGCTGCTGCTCTTCTCCCTCCTCCTGCTTCTCTTCCTTCTTCCGTTGTTGCTGCTCTTTTTTTTCTTTTTTTTTATATATTTTTTTGGATTTTATAATTTTTATATTTTTTTGGATTTGAAAATTTTTTGTAAAGCTGCTGCTGCTCTTCTTCCTCCTCCTGCTTTTCCTCCTTCTTCCGATGCTGCTGCTCTTTTTTTTCTCTTTTTTATATATTTTTTTTGGATTTTATAATTTTTATATTTTTGGGGGGGGATTTTAAATTTTTTTTAAAGCTGCTGCTGCTCTTTTCCCTCCTCTTGCTTCTCCTCCTTCTCCTGTTGTTGCTGCTCTTTTTTTCTTTTTTTTATATATTTTTTTTTGGATTTTATAATTTTTATATTTTTTTTTTTATTTTAAATTTTTTTTAAAGCTGCTGCTGCTCTTCTTCCTCCTCCTGCTTCTCCACTTTCTTCTGTTGCAGCTGCTTCTTTTTTTTATTTTTTTTTTATTTTATAGTTTTTATATTTTTTTGGGACTATATTTTTCAAGTTTTTTTATTTTATATTTTATATTTTTTTGGGGGGGGGATTTTATAGTTTTTTCTTAATTTTCTGCTTTTGCTCCTCCTTCCTGCCTAAATTCCGCGGTGTTCCCTTTAAGGACGTGACTGCATACTAGAAGAACCTGTATCTCCTCCCCTCTGCATAGCCAGTCTTCTAGATTATTCCAACAGAACCACCCGAAGGTTAGTATCCGAAAGAATAAATCCAGATATCTGACCGTTTGTTCACCTGACGAAGCCCCTGTACGACCCCACCAGGGAACATAGCATACTAGAAAAAGACAAGGTTTTTCCCTCTGCAGATCAAATCCTGTAGGGTATTCCACGTCCTTCAAACCGGGTAGTTGAGCCAAGCATCCCTTCGACACTTCTTGGATAATTCCTCCTGTTTCTTGGCCTTCAATTTACTTAGTTTCTCAATTGTTCATTTTCAACTTTAAGAATCTCCAGTAACCTTTCTTGTCTCTCCATCTCACGATCTTTCATGGCGCATTCCCTTAACAGATTTTGGTGATCGGACACCATCTTAGCTTTCAGCTTCTCTTGCTCCTCTTTCTCTGCATTCAGTTCATCTACTTTCTTTTTCCATACATTTACTTGATCCCTTTGTAATTTCTTCGGTCCCTTATTCCCAGTTTTAAGAATCTCCAGTAACTTTTCCTGTCGTTTTAACTGATCATCTTTTTGGGCGCAATCGTTCTTCAAATTTTCGTAATCCGACGCCATCTTAGATCGCAGCTTTACCAATTCCTCTTTCTCTGCCTTTAGTTCTTCTACTTCATTTATTAATTCATTTACTGGATACTTTTGCAGTTCCTCCTGTTCATTATTTTCAGTTTTAAGATCCAATAATTTTTCCTGTTCTTCCATCTGAAGATCCAATAATTTTTCCTGTTCTTCCATCTGAAGATCTTTTTCATTGTAGGCCTTTTCGAGAGTTTGATAATCCGAAGCCATCTTAGCTCGCAGGTTTTCTTGCTCCTCTTTCTCTCTTTTCAGTTCGTTTATTTGACTTCTCAATTGATTTAGTTCCGTTTCCTGATTTTGCATTTTTTTCGTTTCATCATTTTCATTTTTCAGATTTTTCAATGATTTCATCTGTTCTTTCATCTGATGTTCTTTTTTCTTGAAGGCCTTTTCCAGATTTTGGTAATACGTCGCCATCTTTGCTCGCTGCCTTTCTTGTTCCTCTTTCTCTCTCTTCAATTCATCGATTTAATTTCTCAATTGAGTTAGTTCCGTTTGCTGATTTTGCATTTTCTTCGTTTCTCCCTTTTCCTTTTTCAGTTTCTCCAATAATGTCTTCTGTTTTTTCAACTGAACATCTTTTCTAGTATGAACCTTTTCGAGAAATTGATAATACATCGCAATTTTACCTCGCAGGTTTTCTTGCTCTTCTTTCTCTCTTTTCAATTCATTTATTTCATTTCTCAACTGATTTAGTTCCGTCTTCTTATTTTGCATTTTTTCATTTTCAGTTTTTAGATTTTCCATTAATTTGGTTTGTTCTTTCATCTCGAGATCTTTTCTTTTGTACACCTTTTCGAGGTTTTGATAATACAACGCAATGTTACCTCGCAGCTTTTCTTGTTCTTCTTTCTCTGCCTTCAGTTCCTTTATTTTACTTCTCAATTGATGCGTCTTTCCAAGAGAATTTCTTGCCACGTACAGCAAGGGGCTATAAAGAATCATGCCCTACAAAGACATAACACCCCTATTTGTCGAGCTGATACTGTCAGTAACACCAAGATTATTGGTAGCGCCCCAGATGGTCGACGTCTACGCATCCTAGAAGCTCTACTGATACAGCGAGATAAACCCACCCTTAATACGACCCAAGAGATGTTTTTGTTACCATCAAGCCGTCGTATTGATACATCAAGAAACCCGAATTTTGACGCCGAAGTAGGAAATAATCTCAGCCACGTGGGACACTTTTCTGAGCGGGAGAGCAGCCTGGCTGGCTCAGAGCGCGCCTCAGCCAATCAAAACTCAGGTCCCCCGATGACGTCACAGACTGGTATTCCCGGCCGAGATCATCGTACACCAGGCACCATACCATATCAGCTCCGATCAACCAATGAAAACCAATGGAAATTCTAGCCCTTTCACTTGTAATCCTGATCCTGGGTATAAATACCACCCGACTGCAGCATCCACCTCACTCTCTACCTGAAGAAGAGGAAGGACTTATCCTCGAAACGCGTCGTAGTTTTTACTATTTTGTACCAAAAGTTTTACTTGTATTTTGTGAGAATATACTTGAAAAGTCTTCCCGATTTTGTCATTCACCCGACTGATGAATTTTTCAAGTCTGCTGGCTGATTGCAGTGCTCTAGAGAAGAGAATTATCCGGAAAATAGAAAAATTGGATAAGAAAATAAACTCTGCCGATGCAGCCATTACTATTATTATTATTATTATTATTATTTCGTAAGCTACAACCCTAGTTGGAAAAGAAGGATGCTATAAGCCCAATGGCTCCAACATGCAAAATAGCCCCGTTAGGAAAGGAAATAAGGAAATAAACTACAAGAGAAGTGATGAGCAATAAAAAATATTTTAAGAACAGTAACAATCGTAAAATAAATCTTCCATATGTAAACTATAATAACTTCAATAAAGCAAGAGGAAGAGAAATAAGATGGGAAAGTGTGCCCGAGTATACCCTCAAACAAGAGAACTTTACCCCAAGAATAGAAAACCATGGTACAGGGGCTACCCAAGACTAGAGTACAGTGGTTTGGTTTTGGATTGTCGTTCTCCTAGAATAGCTGCCTACTATAGCTAAAGAGTCTCTTCTACCCATACATACATACATACATACATATACCAAGGCACTTCCCCCAATTTGGGGGGTAGCCGACATCAACAAATGAAACAAAACAAAAAAGGGGACCTCTACTCTCTACGTTCCTCCCAGCCTAACAAGGAACTCAACCGAGTTCAGCTGGTACTGCTAGGGTGCCACAGCCAACCCTCCCACATTATCCACCACAGATGAAGCTTCATAATGCTGAATCCCCTACTGCTGCTACCTCCGCGGTCATCTAAGGGATCAGAGGAAGCAGCAGGGTCTACCGGAACTGCGTCACAATCGCTCGCCATTCATTCCTATTTCTAGCACACTCTCTTGCCTCTCTCACATCTATCCTCCTATCACACCAAGAGGAAAGTAGTCCCTGGACATCTTCAGTGCAGTAGTTAGCCCCCTTGAGCGAAGAAGAATTTGTTTTGGTAATCTCAGTGTCAGGTGTATGAGGATATAGGTGAATGTGGGAAGGATCTGCCGAACCATACGGTGTATGTGTAGGCAAAAGAAAAAATGAGCCTTAACCAGAGACAGGGTTCCAATTTACCAGTCTGGCCAGTCAAAGGACCCAATCAATCTTTAGCGATAGTATCTCAGCGGGTGGTTGGTGCCCTAGCCAACCTATTACCTATTACCGTGGTGTACCGGAATTAATGAAGCCAACTGTACCACAAGTTCACATGAATATTTAATTTATATTGCGTGCTTTTAATGAATTGAGAAGGATTTAGGTGCCAATGATTATTATGACTCCTTTTTTAAACTATATATATATATATATATATATATATAAATATATACATATATATATATGTATATATATATATATATTTATATATATATATATATATATATATATATATATATATGTGTGTGTGTGTGTGTGTGTTTGTACATGCGTGTACATGTAAGTCTCTCTCTCTCTCTCTCTCTCTCTCTCTCTCTCTCTCTCTCTCTCTCTCTCTCTTCCTGTATATATATATATATATATATATATATTTGCATTAACAACAACAATAATAATAATAATAATAATAATAATAATAATAATAATAATAATAATAATAGTGTATATATATACAGAGAGAGAGAGAGAGAGAGAGAGAGAGAGAGAGAGAGAGAGAGAGAGAGAGAGAGAGAGAGAGAGAGAGATAATTTTGTTAGTATAAAAGCCAGTTTGACAGAGCTTCACAAATTCGACTTTTTTTTTCTTTCTTCTGGAAACAGACAAACAGAGTTTTGTTCGTATAAAATGTCATGTTTAGCAAAGCTTCACACATTTGACTCATTTCAGTCACCTGGATTTGTTTACTCTCTTACGATAATACTTTATTTTAACGTAATTAGATTAACCTAAATTTCTTTTCGAAAAGGAATTCCGTTTTTTTTTTTTTTAGTGGTGGGGGGGGGGGGGTTCCTGAAGCTGACTATTTATAAACCATGGTAGTTGCTATGAACCTGCCTTGAAAATTCATATTTGTAGAGTCTACATTGGTTCTACAGTTGTATCAATTACAAAAGAAAAACATCCAGTTTGTTGTTAATCATGGCATAGGCCTTACATGCCTATCCAGGACCCCAAGGGAAAAATTTCTCAGTGAGGAAAGGAAGTAAAGAATGAAATAAACTACAAGAATCCTTAGTCTTCTTCTATTAACGTGTTTTTTTTTTTTCAATGGGGTAAGCCCGGTTGCTTTTTTTCTTGGAAGAAGAAGAAGAAGATTGCCTTGGCGTTGGCGTAGACCGTAGTCCCAATCGGCTGCCCTGCCTGACATCGCTCTAGACCCCCGTATCGTATGTTCATGTGTTGTACCATTAATACGGCTCTCTTAAATGGAGTAGTTCATGAAAATAGTAATTTTCAATTATTCTGGAGTACTTCAGTACTGTATATTATTATCTATAAAAAGTATTTGGGGCTCTCCAAAATCAGTATTCCTTTGACGCCAACAGTAGTGGTGGTCCATTTTATTATTATTTTTGGTATAAACTTTAGTTTTATAACTATGAATCTAAGACAACTGTTTTTAGAAAATGAGGCACCAAAAATATGTGCAGTGATGATATCCGTTTAAGTTTTTTTTCCTGGCTTATTAAGGCCCATGAATTGCATATGCTATGTCTTAAATAGGATTAATGTAGCATGATTGTATTTTCAATATAAAGGTAATTTCTATTTAGTTTTCTAATAAAACCTTTATCTAGTGTCCAAAAGCTCCTCATATTCTCTTAAATTCACGAAATTTAGCTAATGTTTAGATGTTGAACAGGCTGACATAAGTCTATACGTTTTGACGTTTTTACTGATTTGAATATTTTATATTCGTTATTCATCACTTCTCATATAATATCTTTATTTCATTATTTACTTTCCTCACTGGGCTATTTTTCCTCGTTTGATGCCTTGAGTTTATAGCATCTTGTTTTTCCAACTAGAGTTGTAGCTTATCTAATATTAATAATAATAATAATAATAATAATAATAATAATAATAATAATAATAATAATAATAATAATAATAATTATTATTATTATTAATAATTAATAATAATAATAATAATAATAATAATAATAATAATAATAATAATATTAATAATAATAATGATAATGATAATAATAATAATAATTATTATTATTCCTTCCTTCCCACATAGTTGATTCATTTCTTATTTCTTTTCCTTATTGGGCTATTTCTAATTGTTGGAGACTTCGTGCTTATATCATCATGCTATTCCAACTAGGGTTGTAGCTTAGCTATTAATAATAATGATAATAATTAAAAATAAAATGAAGAAAAGTATATAAGAAAAGACACCCGAAATATTAAACCTTTATTAACCTTTAGGTTAACGGAATAAATGTTCTTGAAACTGCCAGTGAGACACTCCACTCTCGAAGACACCCATTGCAAGGGTTAACGTTCACTTTTATTCTTCATTTCGCCTCGTTAATTATCCTCGGGGGAATATGCAGATCGCTCCCTCTTCGTTTCGAATTAACATATTAACGTCCGTGAAGGGTAACATTTGAGTCCCATTACCATCCATTTTTATGACCTATTATCTTGACTTTTTTTCTTTTTTTTTCCGACTTGATATTTTCCTTCGGTTTTTTTTTTTATTTGTTTTTGAGTTGATATTTTCATCTTTATTTAGTTTTTCGTTTGTTTATATATGCCTTTATTATTTTTCAAATAGCATTCAGGTTTTTTTTCCGAGTTGATATTTTCATTTTTATTTAGTGTTTAGTTTGTTTATATTTATTTTATTATTTTTTAAATACTAGCATTCAGTTTTGACTAGATTATGGCACTATAAGCATATTTCATATCACTGCAGTAATAACAATTGTAATTTCCATTAGAGAGTAATGTTTTTTAGTACTTCCATAACGTCCCTTTTACCTATTACGTCAGAGTATATCCATTTCATGAGGAAATTTCTCTCTCTCTCTCTCTCTCTCTCTCTCTCTCTCTCTCTCTCTCGTACTGCATTGGATGATAAAAGGCTCCGTGTTCGTAGCTTTGATCCCCGAAGTTGAAAACTGCAGTGAAAGGCCCGTAGAGTTGTTCTGTAGTGTTGGTCGAAGGGCTTTAGCATCGCGCAAGAAA
>NC_090739.1:4260219-4262719 GCF_036898095.1 Palaemon carinicauda
TAATTTTTTTTTATTTACATGTTTATCGAGAATGAAATGGCATAAACATTTTTTTTTATTTACATGTTTATCGAGAATGAAATGGCATAAACATTTATTTTCTTAGTTACATGAAATGGTATAAAGGCTTATTTTTTTTATTTACATGTTTTTCCAGAATGCATTGACATAATTTTTTTTTTTTTGGGGGGGATTTACATGTTTATCGAGAATGAAATGCACAAACATTTAATTTTTTATTCACATGTTTATCGGAACTGAAATGGTATAAAGGCCTGTTTATTTTGTTCATTTACACGTTTTTCTAAAAGTAAATGGCGTAAACACTTATTTTTTATTTATATGTTTATCGGAAATGAAATGGTATAAAGGTAAAGTTGTGTTTTTTCTCTAAAGCTCATAACAAAGAAATCAATATGTTTCCAATTAATTTTATGAAGATTTATAGAAGTGGTTTTTGAGCCACTTCCCGCTGACGTTCTATACATTAGAATTTCAAATCTAAAAAGCAGCAGACGTCAAGAGGCTGCGTTATGTATGCTTTCCTCAAAGTTTCTCGTGATAATTTCTAAGTATAATAGTTATTAGATAGCTTGACAGACATCTGTCAATCAACTCCCAGAAATTTCTCATTGATGACAGGTTTGTTGACGTTTGAAAATCCTCTGGTTATAGAACTGTGAGATCTTTGTATGTACAGTTGCATACAATAAATCCAGGCATACCTTACTCAGAGGAAGTGCCCCTTGCCACACACCTACTCCTCTGCGAGTTCCTGTGTTTAGCCCCGCCCACCAACCCTGTACTGCGGTAAGAGTTACTGCGTAACCCCGCCCACCACCCCTCTACTGCGGTGCGAGTTATTGTTTGTAGCCCCGCCTTCACCCCTGCCATAACTCGGCTTGGTTTCTCGCCTCTCAGTAGCGGCGTGACAAGGTACAATTTATCAGAACGAGGTGTGCCGGGAATTCATGTGTCCAACTGTATGAAAAAGACGAACATGTAAATATATCAAAACAATGGCGACACTTTTTCACTTTGCCGAAATAGGTTCCTTCGAAAAACGACAACTTTAAATATCCCTGAAAAAGTGTCGGGACAGATACCTTAAGGATATCACTATGCAGGGAGTCTTCCCGGGAGATTGGGAAGATTATATTTCCTTGAAGATTATTAAGATGGGATATCTCTAAAGGATTGCTTGCCTCAATATCAAGGAAACATTTTAGGCCGGAATATCCCCCCCCCCCCTCCCCCCAACGTCTGGGGGAATCTGAAGCCAGCACTCTTCATATTCTGAATTATGGCCAAAGAGGATTTTATAAACGATATTGAAAAGAAATCTCCATTTTCTTGCTTCTATCTCCCTCCCTCCCTCCCTTCCTTCCTCCTCCTCCTCCTCCTCCTCCTCCTCCTCCTCCTCCTCCTCCTCCTCCCTTGCTTCTTTTTCTAACTAAAGCTTTTCAAGGATATTCTTATTTACTTCATATTAAGTCTCTCTCTCTCTCTCTCTCTCTCTCTCTCTCTCTCTCTCTCTCTCTCTCTCTCTCTCTCTCTCTCTCCAAATTCAATGAACTCAAAATAAATAAGTAAATAAAAGAATAACGAATATAAATATACAAAATACTAACTTCAATCATACCAGCCATGCGATCTGCTGAACTGGGGTTCGAGACACGATCAAGCTCGATAGTTTCTTGTAGTGTCTGCAGCCTGACCATGCTTATGACCTAGGGATAGGGGGTATTTGGGGGAGCATATAGGTCTACCAATGCTTGTTCCTCCCTGGTCCTAGCTTGGTTAAACAGGGAGTTGGTCACTGATCATATGTATACTGTATATGATCAGTCTCTAGGGTATTGCCCTACTAGAGCATTGACATTGTCCCTCGACCCTTGGGGGGTCATATAGGTGTACCTGTTGAGTCATAAGCAGCCATTGTCTGGCCCTCCCTGGCCTTAGCTTCGGTGGAAAGGAGCTTGGTCACTGATCATATGTATATATGATCAGTCTCTAGGTCATTGCCCTGTTAGAGCATTGTCACTGCCCCTCCACCTTTGGGGGATCATATAGTTGTAACTGTTGAGTCATTAGCAGTCATTACCTGGCCTTCCCTGGTTCTAACTTGGGTTGAAAGGAGCTTGGTCACTGATCACATGTACATATGATCAGTCTCTAAAGCAGTGCCCTTTTAGAGTATTATGATTGTCTCTCTACCTTTAAAACGTAAGGAAAATCAAGGGTTAAGAATAGAGGAACAATTAGCGAATGAGGATATTTGAAGCAAGCAACGAATGAGGACGATAAAAGATCATTCCCTTTGAGTTAAGATGAAAGCGATTGATAACTAAACGCAAAACCGATTCGATATTAAGCTTAGTGAAAGCTATCATCAATCTATTATGATGAAAACGATATGTACGGATTATGCACGACAAAATAGCTATTGAATATTGACGAGGTTAAGGACAGTTTGTAGAATGTGACGGGTTTCCTTTTC
>NC_090739.1:4267719-4270219 GCF_036898095.1 Palaemon carinicauda
TGTTGTTACTACTACTATTACTACTGCTGCTGCTGCTGCTCCTACTGCTACTGCCGCTGCTCCTACTACTACTGCTGCTGCTGCTGCTACTATTGCTGCTGTTGCACTACTTCTACTACTACTGCTACTGTTATTACTGCTGCTGCTGATACTACTAATAATGATAATGATGTTAGTAATAGCGACAACAATAATAATGATATAAAAAATTAGATAATGTATTCTCTCAATATGACGATGGCTTAGTTAGATCATATAATTTCTGACACACTAGATGGCAAAATTGATAAGCAACTTATAATTCTTCCTTTTCTTTCCCACCGTTATCCGTACGTTAAGGGGTCGGTTGCCTGATGCGCCCTCTCCCATGTCTTCTCTCCATATCATCCTTCACCTCACCATCTCATTCTCTGCCTCCCTCTCGATCTTCTTCCCCTAACAGATTCCCTCCAAGCTCTCCTCACTCCCTCCCCACTATAATATGAATGAAAAAACTATAGGGATTATTGCAAAAGCTGGAAAGGATTAAATTTTGGAAGGTCAAGGTCAAAGGTCAAGCAAAATGTCCAATTTACGTAATCAACCATAATTTTGACATCGTTGTCATAGAGACTTAAAACATTGTTCCTATTTGAGTGTATGAAAATCATCTCCAATTGACACTCTTTAAGGTCAAAGGTCGAGAAATGAGCTGCCTCGTCGGAGGTCTGGGATCTAGTTTACTTTTGTTTTCCTGTTCCCAACTGCATTCTAATTATTGAGATTAAAAAAAAATGATTTATACAGGTAAGTTGGTAACTAATGGATAGTCATCTGCCAAGAGTAAAACAAAACATTCATGTAAAAGACTCTCTCTCTCTCTCTCTCTCTCTCTCTCTCTCTCTCTCTCTCTCTCTTGGTGACCCAATACCTAAGTGGCCATGGAGAGAGTGAAACTAGATAGCAACTTCCATTTCATCATTCCGCTTTGATTATAATGAAGTATAACTTCATCACATCAGCAAATTTCTTATTCTTCTTATTACTTCAAATGATGACGAAGTGCTTCTGTAATCCCAGTTGCGAAATCTCATTCTAAAAGCTGCGAATATTGTTTCGACATCACTTATTTTCCTAAAAGTCGGCTGCTTAAAATTTTTAATTATTTTTTCATATTGGTTTCACTTCCCATTTTGCAAAATCTGGGTCAAGGGCTAATGGCTATTTATTTATTTTTTTTTTTTGCTCCATTTCTTTTGTTCCAAAGTCTGTCAGTTCTTAGAGAGAGAGAGAGAGAGAGAGAGAGAGAGAGAGAGAGAGAGAGAGAGAGAGAATATTTGATTCACTTCCTATTTCCTTTGCAAAATATGGGTCAAAGGTAAATAATTATTATTTTATCTTTTTTTATTTTTTCTGTCGTAAAGTGAGTCAGTTCTTAGAGAGAGAGAGAGAGAGAGAGAGAGAGAGAGAGAGAGAGAGAGAAAAAAAAAAAACATTTGACTCCCTTCCTATTTCCTGTGCAACATCTTGGTCAAAGGTAAATATATATCTATTAACTCTTTTATATATTTTCTTCTGTTGCTATCAGAGTCAGCTCTTAGAGAGAGAGAGAGAGAGAGAGAGAGAGAGAGAGAGAGAGAGAGAGAGAATATTTGACTCCCTTCCTATTTCCTGTGCAAAATCTTGGTCAAAGGTAAATATATATCTATTATCTCTTTTATATATTTTCTTCTGTTGCTATGCGAGTCAGCTCTTAGGGGAGAGAGAGAGAGAGAGAGAGAGAGAGAGAGAGAGAGAGAGAGATGGAAGGTCACCCGGAAATTGAATCATTTCATCCTATGTTATATCCATGCCAGGGTAATATTTTTCTAATTCACTATCTTCCGCATTTATATGGCCTTATCTCTTAAGAACAAGGTCACTCCGTTCTTATTTACCTTAGGGCACAGAGACCATAAAAGAATTATTTTTCTCTTATAATCTGCTTAGAAATAATATGAAAAAACGAGGGTAATTGAAAGAGTGCTTTGAGAAGCGTTTCTTCACTCGTGTTTATTACCATGAAGGATTGTGGTGGCATATTGATAACGTTCCTGCCTAAGCGATATGTTGAACTGGTGTTCCAGTCCCTCTTAAGCTCAATAGTTTCTTGTAGTGTCTGCAACCTTACCATCCTTGTGAGCTAAGGATGGTTGGGGGGGGAGTAGATTTTTGGAATGCCTATAGGTCTACCTGCTGAGTCATCATCACCCATTGCCTGCGTCTCCCTGGTTCTAGATTGGATAGAGAAGGGGGTGGGCGCTTGGGCGCTGATCATATGCATATATGGTCAGCCTCTAGAGCATTGCCACTGTCCTTTGCCTCTGCCATTCATAAGTGGCATTCAAACCTTTACAAAGTGTCCACAACACGTTCCTTCTCTTCATGAACCTGTCTATCATAATTTATATATGACATATCTATTTTAACGTTGTTTCGGATGTTAAGATATTTTATATATTATATTATCTCTCATGTACGT
>NC_090739.1:4277719-4280219 GCF_036898095.1 Palaemon carinicauda
TGATCTTCTAAAATTTCACTGATTCAGCGACTTGGTCACAATACGAATACATCTTAGGATGCGAAAATACTTAGGATTTTCAAATAATGACCCGTAATTACTTATATATATATATATATATATGTGTGTGTGTGTGTGTGTATATATATATATATATATATATATATATATTTACGTATATATATATATATATATATACATATATATATAATATATATATATATATATATATCTATATATATATATACGTATATATATATATATATATAGATAGATATATATATATATATATATATATTAAAAGTAGAATGATAAATACGTTTAATGTAAATTAAATAGGATTTAAAGATTCTATTAAAAAAGTATTCACGAGTCGATATATTTGTTATTTAAAAACATATTTAGATAAATAGTAATAATTGATATGGTAAATACAGTATATGTAAAAATTCTTCTTCATGTAGATATACGATGCTGTAAATATATATTAAACTGTAAGATTTAAATATGTATTTCATAATAAAAGAAAAATAACTTAGGATTGGTGTTCTACATT
Organism: Palaemon carinicauda; assembly: GCF_036898095.1. Classification (NCBI taxonomy): domain Eukaryota; kingdom Metazoa; phylum Arthropoda; class Malacostraca; order Decapoda; family Palaemonidae; genus Palaemon; species Palaemon carinicauda. Next base: position 4,278,276 of record NC_090739.1, read on the forward strand.
GTATTTCTCAGAAGAAAGGACAAGATAGAAAATATTTCCTACCAAGTACTATGTAGTATATTGCATAATCTTTAAAAATCCTTATTCGTAGGATGATCAAAATTGTCAAAAATCTCATACACTGCATAGTGAGGTAATTGAACGATGGGGTGTGAGATTAATACTACGATCAGGTATAAGTAATTTGATAGAGACTAAAATTTTATCATCTTCCAGATGAGAATCATCTGCTGAAGATAAAATTGGAGAACAATATTCTAAACTTGATATATTATATTAAAGTTTAGTAAAGGAAATTCAGAGTAACTCATCTCCATTTAGGAAATGTTCTGGCTTTCTTTTGGCCGGTAAACAATAGATATTTCAATTTTCTCTTTATTGAAATGTATCTAGTGGTGTACATTGGCTATTTCCCCTCACAGTGTAGTGTAGTTTTCTACTCATCTAACTGGTGGATATATTGTCCGTGCTATTTCAGGTGATAAGAATGATATAGTTATAATTTTTGTGTTTCCTTGTATAAATATTATATTGCAAGAAATAGAAATATGATACAAAAGTACTTTTCCATCGTTAAACGAAATCGAGATGTAGATTCATTTATTCGTTTTAATTCCAATATGTCCCTTTCAAAACGTATGGAATTGCAAATTTAGCACAAGGAAATTGCAGAGGGCAATGTACCACGAAAGCTACACGTTCCAGAGCCAGGCATCCCCTCATCTAGAGGGACTGGTCGCTCAGGATGAACAAGTACAGTACGAGAGTTTAGTGTTGCCATCTTGGGGGGCTGAACTCTCAGCGGAGCTTGATACGTATGGAGGCCGAATTGTTTTGCGTGGAATGGGGGTTGGCGATTCTTTTGGGACTGGTAAAGTAGTCAGCCTTAGCTTTACATTTTTTTGATACAAGCTCCTGTTTTTTTTTTATTTTATAGCCACTACTTTTTTATCTACTCCTTTTTTACTATCCACTATTTTGTTAACTCCACTATTTCATTTTAACTCTAAAACTACTTTTTTATTTTACTCTCCGCTACTTTAGTATATTTGCTCATTAAAAAATTTCTATTCATTGATAGTTGCCTGTATTTTATCTGGCTGTTGTAAAACCTGATACCAGCATGCAGTTTGTTGTACTTATAATTGAAATGAATTAATTTGAGGATATCTTCCAATTAATTTCTGGTCTTCCTACTTCTTTTGGCTTCAATTTAACTACGTTAAATCGACGGACGGTACATATGTACATATATCGCTGAAATTATAATCTGTATTCCGATAAACCTTGTCAGTGAATACAATTTGATTAGGATTTTTTAATTATTATTTACAAATTGTATTCAGAACACATTTTGACGTCATACTTTGGAATACTCAGCTTATCTAATTATATCGATTTTGTCTGTAGTAGTAATAGTCAATTATTCGGGGTATGTTTTTTTTTTTTTTTTTTTTTTTTTTTTTTTTTTTTTTTTTTTTTCCTCTTTCAAATATGGCAGATTTCGTTAGATGACCGTACAGTATGTCCTTACCTTGAATATACTTTACGCATTTTATTCTTATACAGTACTATACTTTATAGTTTATATATGAAATATTTTAATGCCCTTACCGTTGTTGAAATATTTTAATTATTAATTACTTTTCTTGTAATTTCCTTATTTCTCTTCCTCAATGGGCTATTTTCCCTGTTGGAGCCCTTGGGCTTATAGCATCTTGCTTTTCCAACTAGGGTTGTAGCTTAGCTAGTAATAATAATTATTAAATATCAAATCAAGGAATTGCTAAGCCCATCACACCTTGAATGGCTTCCTAGTTCACAACGCCTGGTCATATAGACAAAATTCTATAAATCCATAAGATCCTTTGGAATGGCGTCATTTCAAATGGCAGGTGGTCTGAAATACCACCTGTTGGATGGAGTCTTGGTTGTGATAACCGT
>NC_090739.1:4299251-4301751 GCF_036898095.1 Palaemon carinicauda
TACAGTAAAAGTAAAAAAAAAAATGAGAGAAAGAAATAAGCATTTTGAGAAAGCTTAAAAACCTGATTCAGTAGCCAAACTATAGTGCTGTAATGATAAGAAATACACCTCTCTCTCTCTCTCTCTCTCTCTCTCTCTCTCTCTCTCTCTCTCTCTCTCTCTCTCTCTCTCCTCTCTCTCTCTCTCTCTCTCTCTCTCCAAAAGGAATTGTCTTGCATATGACAAATGTGGGTGTTTGTGTTTATGCTATGCAAGTGAAAGTGAAATAACATTTATGCTCTCTCTCTCTCTCTCTCTCTCTCTCTCTCTCTCTCTCTCCTCTCTCTCTCTCTCTCTCTCTCTCCGTGAAATTCGCTTCTGAAACCTTTGGTGACACATAACTGCTCCCAAGGGAATTCTCTCTCTCTCTCTCTCTCCCCCCCGTGAAATTCCCTTCTGAAACCTTTGGTGACACATAACTGCTCCCAAGGGAATTCTCTCTCTCTCTCTCTCTCTCTCTCTCTCTCTCTCTCTCTCTCTCTCTCTCTCTCTCTCTCTCTCTCTCCGTGAAATTCCCTTCAGAAACCTTTGGTGACACATAACTGCTGCCAAGGGAATTTTATTTTCAAGTTGGTCTCACACCTTTTCCATTTAATTAATTTTAATTAACCCCTCTGGCAGCGGGGAATATTGTAGGTAATTAGTTTAATGATCAAGTGGGGTTTTTTAATGTGACTTTTCTTCGAATTCTTATTCGGTGCATTGCTCAATGGGATAACATTTGGACGGGCTATCAAAAACAGATGTTCGTTCCATCATTTTTTTTTTTTCGAATTTTTTCTCATGGTAATGTTTTTAATTGCTCTTGTTCATCATTAACTAGTTATTTATTATTTATTAATACTTTTTGAAAAATATTCTCTTACTAGGTAAACTTCCATGATAAAAAGATGTTCAATCTATATTTTTTTTTTCGAATTTTGTGTCATAGTAATGTTGTTTTTAATTGCTCTTGTTCATCATTAACTAGTTATTTATTATTCATTAACACTTTTTGAAAAATATTCTCTTTCTAGGTAAACATCCATGATAGAAATATGTTCAATATATATTTTTTTTCGAATTTTGTGTCATAGTAATCTAATTTTTAATTGTTCTTTTTTATCATTAACTAGTCTTATATCATTTATTAACACACATTGAAAAATATTCTCTTACTAAGTAAACTTCCATGAAAAAAAAATGTTCCTTCCTTTATTTTTTCTCGAATTTTGTCTCTTAGGAATCTTGTTTTAATTGTTCTTTTTTATCATTAAATAGTTATTCATTATTTATTAACACTTATTGCAAAACATTCTCTTACGAAGCAAACTTCCATGAAAAAAAAAATGTTAATTTAATTTTTTTTTTCAATTTTATCTCATAATGCTCTTTATTATTCTTATTTATCACTAATAACTTCTTGATATTTATGATTTGTTGACATGCTTAACGAAGAACATTTATTTGCTAGGTAAATTTTTATTTAAAAAAAAAAAAAGAATTCTTTTCATCAGTTTTATTTTTCGAATTTTGTCTCATAGTCCTCTTCTTATTATTCTTATCTATCATAATTAACCTGTTATTTATGATTTGTTGACAATCTTATTGAAGAACATTTAAAAACATCCATTTAAAAGTGTTTTTATACTAATATTTCACTTTTTCCTTATCTTTTTTTACAGTTTTCTGTATCATATTTTCCATTTTATCCTAAAGTTTAACTTTCATATCTTTTCATTTATATTTTTTACCTTTATTTTTTTCCTGACTCTTCTAACCTTTTTTATCCTATTTTATTCGCATGAGTGGAAGTTTGCATGGTAACTTCAGATTTAAAGGTCACTCTTGAATAGCAGCAGCAAGGGACAGTGACAGCGCCCTTAAAAGTGACCTTATATACACACCTGATCAGCAACCAAGTTTCCTCTCCTTTTATTGCTACTTTTCATGAGAATAATAACACACTTTCAATGAAAATAATAGTAATAATAATAACGATGATGATAATAACAACGGAAACAAATATTTTAGTCTGATTGCGGAAATTACAAGTATGTTAAGGAGCAGCTTATCTGGAATGAGTTGAAGATAAAAAAAAAAAAAAACTATCTTTTGAACGGATACGCTTCTTGCTTCGTGTTTGCCCAAGGCTCTTCCTGCCTTCTCTCTCTCTCTCTCTCTCTCTCTCTCTCTCTCTCCTCTCTCTCTCTCTCCTCTCTCTCTCTCTCTCTCTCTCTACTGCAACCTTCAGATTTAGATTTTGTCGACAAATTTTATGTCTAGGTTCCACTTTGACGGAAATATATCTTCTGGAATTAGGATATTGCTGTAAAAATTTGTCCGGTCCCCAGTTTGTGCCTCTCTCTCTCTCTCTCTCTCTCTCTCTCTCTCTCTCTCTCTCTCTCTCTCTCTCTCTCTCTCTCTCTCTCTCTCTCTCTCTCTCCCCTAAGAACTGGCTCACTATGCAACAGTAGTAAAT
>NC_090739.1:4316751-4319251 GCF_036898095.1 Palaemon carinicauda
GGAAAAAGATTTAGACTTGGAAGTCTTAGATAGTAAAGTCTTTTGGGCCGTCGTCCCAGTGGCCATTTAATCTCCTCTCCCTCCCTCCTTAGGTTTCATGAATGAAGATCCTTTGCGTCATTGGCACCTAATTACTGCTAATGACGACGGCGAATCAGTCACCATTAATTAATCCTTCATTAGACACCCAATTACCCGGAGCATTGATAAGCTCTCTTAAAACCACACGCGGGACCGAATCAGAAATTCGCTCGGTGGTAATTAAGGTTTTCCCCGGTCATTATTACGGGTGATAGGTTGCGTGAGGAATGCCATCTGGAGTCACTTTGAATTACTTAAGTGGGAGAAGGTTCGGAAATCATTTTGGAAATAATCCTTTGGATTTGAGGATAGTATCCTTTTGGCAGAAGGAATATTTTACTTGGAATGAAATGCGGCGTTGAGAACCGTAGACTTTGGTGGAAGGAAAGTGTCTTGGGATGAAACACGGCATTGGATAACCGTAGACTTTAGCAGAAGGAAATGCATTGAGATGAAACACGGCATTGAATGTCCGTAGACTTTTACCAACTAATTATTTCACCTTGACTAAAATATTTTTCTTAATTAGGTAGTTGAATCGGTGGAACTTTAGATGTTCAGCCCTAAAGACTGATATAAGTCTCCTTTCATGATTTAAATATAGCATTTATTATGATGTTACTGATCTTGAGATATTTTTGTATCCTTTCCAACAATTGACTACCGGTATTTTTCCCGGTTGGAGGCCCTTGGGCTTGTAGCATCCAGCTTTTCCAACTAGGATTATATTTTAGCTCGGAATAATAATGCTGATAACAAGTGTAATGAAGTTATTTTACTCTCACGCAAAGGACCCAGTCATGTAAAATGTGTTTGAGATAACATAAAACATTTATTCTTTGCTACAATTTTAATTCGTACCCTCTGGTAACTCAGTGAGACTGGGAATTGAATGTGATCTTTTTATTCATTTTCGTTTTACGTTTATCTTCCATACAGTGCGCAGAATTCATGAATTAATTGAACGATTTTTTTATTGGCACTAGAGGATAAAGCACTAAAAGCTGGATTTACTGGCTCGGTTACATACATTATTAAAAACGGGATAACTCAAGCCATTGCCATAGGTGGATGGAAAGAAAATGGCCACTCGTGGATTAAGATGTATGAATTGTTCGATTCTCTTTGGCATTGACTTCGGAAAGCTTTTAGTGTAGTTGAATTTGATTGAAGAGGGTTAAAAGCAGAGCTTTAACAGTTAAGAGGAGGAATTGGTATACAAAGCGGGTAGTAGGTTGGCCAGGGCACCAACCACCCGTTGAGGATACTACCGCTAGAGAGTTATGGGGTCCTTTAACTGGCCAGACAGTACTACATTGGATCCTTCTCTCTGGTTACGGTTCTTTTTTCCATTTGCCTACACAGACACCGAATAGTCAGGCATATTCTTACATATTTTCTTCTATCCTCACACGACCTGGCAACACTAAGTTTACCAAACAATTCTTCTTCACCTAAGGGGTTAACTACTGCACTGTAATTGTTCAGTGGCTTTTTTCCTCCTGGGTAACGATAGAAGAGACTCTTTAGCTATGGTAAGCAGCTCTTCTAGAAGGACACTCCAAAATCAAACCATTGTTCTCTAGTCTTGGGTAGTGCCATAGCCTCTGTATCATTGTCTTCCACTTTCTTGGGTTAGAGTTTTCCACTCGGGCACCACTATTCTATCCTTTTTCTCTTCCTCTTGTTTTGTTAGTTTTCATAATTTATATAGGAGATATTTTTAAATGTTACTGGTCTTTAAGTATTTTATTTTTCCTTGTTTCCTTTCCTCACTTGGCTATTTTCCCTGTTGGAGCCCCAGGGCTTATAGCATTCTGCTTTTTCCATCTAGGGTTGTAGCTTAGCAAGTTGATAATAATAATAATAATAATAATAATAATTTGAATGATACAAAATAATGAAGTGAAGGAGTTGGGAAGGCCACCCTGCTTATTCGGTACAAAGAGTCTCTAGTAACTCAATGCTATTTTGTTTATATTCCTTAATCTCGCATTTCTATAATGCGCAATCCTTTTTCTCGATTAGATTAGCAGTTATGGAATCTAGAAACAAGAAATCAATTATAAAGTTTATGGGTGACGAATGTATAGTTCTACGGAAATGGGTGTTTAAAGGTTTAAAGGCCATTCATGAATGGCAGCGGCAAGGAACAGTGACATTACCCTAGAAACTGACCATATATAACCAGCGCCCAAGCCACCGCTCCACCCAAGGTAGGACCAGGAGGGGCCAGGCAATGGCTGCTGATGACTCAGCAGGTAGATGTGTAGGCTCCCCCAAACCCCCCATGCTTAGCTCACAAGGATGGTGAGGTGCAGACACTAAAGGCACTAACAAGTCTGAGCGAGACTCGAACCGCCATCTGGCAAACACCAGGCAGAGATGTTACCAATCAGCCCGGAAGTGGCAATGTAGC
>NC_090739.1:4326751-4329251 GCF_036898095.1 Palaemon carinicauda
TGTGAGGAAATACACCCTGTCAAGCCCTTACCGCGCTGTGAGTTCCTTTGTGTAGCCCCTACCAACCACCCCTGCCATATCGCCTTACACTATTTTTTTGGTTACTCACCTCTAAGTAAGGGTGTGACAGGGTGCAAGTAACCAGAGCGAGGTGTGTCAAGAATTCCTTTGTCTAACTGTACATCTTCAGATAATTCACATGTCAGTCTTTTTCTAATAAGGTTCATTAGATAATTCATTAAAGATTTTAGAATAGTTTAACATTTAAATAGCCATTATGGTGTTTATTGGAGGGGAGTGTGGTTGATAGTTGTTGGGTGGCCTTAAAATGCTCTATAATATTTACATAGCCATTATGGTAGTTTAGTTTTTTTTTTTTTTGGGGGGGGGCGTCTTCAAGAGGAGTGTTGTTGGGTGGCCCTAAAATACTTTATAACACTTAATTAGCCATTATGGGTTTTTTTTTTTTTTTTTTTTTTTTTTTTTTTTTTTTTTTTTTTTTTTTTTTTCCGGGGGTTGTTGGGAAGGTCTTAAAGGAGATGGGAGTTGGGTGGCCCTGAAAGGCTTTATAACAATTACATAGCCATTATGGTGTTTTTGGGGGTCTCTTCACGAGGAGAGGGGGGAGAGGGTTGCTGTGGTTGGGTGGCCCTAAAATACTTTATAACACATAAATAGCCATTATGGTGTTTATTTGGGGAGGGGATTCGCTAATTGTTGGGAGGCCGTTAACTGCATTATAACATATACATAGTCATTATAGTGTGTGTTTTTTTTTTTCTAAGGGGGTGTTGTTTCCTTCAAGAGGGGATGTTTCTGGACGTCCCTAAAGTACTTTAATAAAACTTAAGCATCCAGAATGGTGTCTCTTTTCAGAGGGTTGGTCTTCAAGTAGAATGTTGTTGGGTGGATATAAAATATATTATAACACAATTAGCCGTTATGGTTTTTTTTTTTTTTTTTTTTTTTTTTTTTTTTTTTTTTTGAGGAGGAGGAGGAGGAGGTGGAGCATCAGTGTTCCCCCCCGAAAAAGTCACTGCGATGAGATCATTATCAAGCCGAATTTTATGCGCCAGAGGAAGAAACTTTTAACCCTGAGGGGATTCACAAACTTCGCGCACGAACACCCGGGACTCTCTGCAGGTAAAGCTAGGAAAAAAAGAAGAAAAATCCACTTAGACTAATTGTTTGTAAGGCTTACCTGGATTCGCAAGTAAACACGGATAAACTTTTCCTTTTCTTGTGGCAATCCATTTTTCCTCTAAACGGAGGATGGTCTCGAAAAGAAACTCGACACCAATCACTGTCTTATTCAGTTTGTTTATATATATATATATATATATATATATATATATATATATATATATATATATATATATATATATATATATATGTATATATACATATATATATATATATACATATATATATATATATATATATATATATATACATATATATATATATATATATATATATATATAAATATATATATACATATATATACATACATATATATGTATATATATATATATATATATATATATATATATATATATATATAAGGAAGAAACTGTAGGCACTGTTTAAAAAAGACCGTAATTTTAATAGGAAATTCTCCGTAAAAATTTATGGTTTTCAGCTGTATTTCAGTAAAATACAGGCGACCGTAATTTCTACCCTACTGTTTTATTATCTTTTACGGGTTGGTAACAGTAATGTCACTCTTGAACGTCAATATATCCGTTTTTAAAACGGTAAATGCCTGGCAACATTTATTCCGGGATTTTTACCGTTTTTTACGACAGTTTTTTTAGTGTGGAATAGTTGCTCTGTTAAGAAAACGCTTAGACTCTTCTAGTAGAACTGTCAAAACTATTACAGATTTTGTCATAGTGTTTAATATTACTTTGGCGTCTGTGTTATATTTCTACACTTATTTCATAACCTGTTATATTTATTATCAATTCTTAATTTTTTACCGTGACTATAACCGCATATATTTTTTTAAATATATAATTAAAATATGACTTTTGGTTCATAATAAGAAAAATATGGGAAACGTTTATATGATAAATATGATACAATATTTATCAATTTATATACACTGTTCGATGAAACTGGCAACCTCAGAAGCGGAAGTGGTAACAGAATAGGGTTCAATATACAATGAAATACGAAAATCAATTATTTTCTGAAATTAAAATTTGAAATCAGAAACCGGAAGTTGAAGCGAACTGTCGATTGATCTGTTCTGAGAATACAACAATTGGTAAATATAAAATGATGTTGACGGATATTTGGTTTTATTTTTAGCACTCAGGTAATTTGTCAAAAATGCTTTTTTTTTTTTTTTTTTTTTTTTTTTTTTTTTTTTTTTTTTTTTTTTAAGCTGGAAATGTATAGAAGAGTAATGGGATTAGATATCAAAGGGCAGTATTCCATAATGGTGTCAACATACGTAAAGCTGCATTTTTTTTTTAATTTGCCAATTATAAAA
>NC_090739.1:4341751-4359251 GCF_036898095.1 Palaemon carinicauda
ATTGCCTGGTTTTCGACTCCCCATTTGATCGTATTAGTTTCTGATTTGTGATTTACCAATGTCGGAGTTGTTGTGTCGGTGGCTTCCATTGCTGGAATGGGATGGGTCGTTTGGAAAGAGAAAGCGGGATTTTATTCTTTATTAAAGAGTAAAAGGACTTTTCATCTATCTGTTGGTAGCTGGGTTTAGCCTCAGATGTAAGTTTGTGGTTATTTTACTTTGTGGAAGCTCCCTTTTTTTGTGGTTGCATTCAGAAGAGAAAGTGGGCTTTCATGAATTGTTAAAAAGTAAAGAGACTTGAGTTGAAAAGAGAAATTAGGTTTTTATGATTTACTGAAGAGTAGAGACTTAGGTTGAGAAGAGAAAGGGGGATTTTATTTTTTATCAAAGAGACTTAGGTTAAAAAGAGAAAGTGGGATTTTATGTTTTATTGAAAAGACTTTGGTTGAAAAGAGAAATTAGGATTATATGATTTATTAAAGAGTAAAGAGATTTTGGTTGTAAAGAGAAAGTGGGATTTTATGTTTTATTGAAGAGACTTAGGTTGAAAAGAGAAATTAGGATTTTATGATTTATTAAAGAGTAAAGATATTTAGGTTGTAAAGAGAAAGTAAGATTTTATGGTTTAATAAAGAGTAAAGGGACTTTTTATTCATCTGTTGGTTGCTGGGTTTAGTCTCAGATATAAATTTCTGATTATTTTACTTTGTGAAAGCTCTCTATTTTTATGGCTAAGTTGAAAATAGTAAGTGGGCTTAAATTTGTTAAAAAGTAAAGGGACCTTTCGTTCATCTATTGGTTGCTGATTTTAGTGTGATATGTTTCCAATTATGTTACTGTGTGGAAGCTCTCTCTCTCTCTCTCTCTCTCTCTCTCTCTCTCTCTCTCTCTCTCTCTCTCTCTAGAAGCGTTAGAAGTACCTACACATAACTGTCTATCTCTCTCCCTATCTGTCTATTTACTTGCATACGTATAATTGTTTTTAGATGAAACAAAGTACAGAGAGAAACACTTCATTTATATTCCACCCAGTTAGCATGAACTGATAATTGAAAATTATGTATCAATTGCAATAAAGGATGAAGTTCCGGTTAGTTATCCAGTTTAATTACACCGCTTCTATTGTATTTCTTTGCCCTTTTTGTTTTTTCCATTTCTTTTTTTTTATCAGCTACTATATAATATATTTTGGTGCAGTTTTTGTATGTTTTCTTTTTTTGAATTTGCCAGTGTGTGAGGAGGCTTACACGGAATGTTCTGAAATGATTTCCACCAAACTTTTCCAAATGAGAAACTTGGTATTTATAACAAGTAATTGGAATTTGGTAGGGATAGGAATGTACCTTTAACTAGGTACTCTACTAGTAAGGTACAGTCGGCTTCATTAATTCCGATACGCTTCGCGGGAAGCTAAGGAGACGTCTAACAGATGAACAATGTAATAGGTAACGTTGTGTTTGCGCAAAAGAGAAACTGTTGGCAACGCTGTCTGTAAAACAAAGTCGCTGAGCTTGTAAACATTTGATCAAAAGCATTTTTATCAATTTTACGAAGTGCTGTATAGGAAAATATTATTTGCTCAACAGCACTTTGTGATGATAAAGGTTATGTAGAGCACATGTTTACAAGGTTATCGACCTTATTTTACTGGTTGCGTTGCCAACAGTTACACTTTTTTTCTAAACACATCATTGCTAGCTTCAGTGTACAGCTGTCAGGCTACTCCTCGGCTTTCCGTGAAGTGTACCGGAATTAATGAAGGCAACTGTACCCTTTGTATGTAGAATTTTTTGCCTTGACGGAGTCTCGAATTTTTCGATTACTCTTGTTTTACTCTTGGACTGAAGTTTTGGTTACTTTCCTTCATTTTTTCTGTAAGGTTTATTCCATATATTTATTTGCATTTTGATTAATACACTTAAATTTTTTTTTATGATCTGTTTTACGTCTGCATATTACAATGAATCTCTCCTGTTTTACTGACTTCGTTTCCCCATGTTAAGTTTCCTTGGATAGTCAATGTATTTCATGGTTTCTTTTCTATCTTTTATATTCAGTATTAATAATGATGAATACGATTTATGATAAAAACAGCGTCGTCATCATCATCATCATCAGCCGTTATTAGTCCATTGCAGAACAAAGATCTCAGACTTGTCTTTCCCCATGCGTCAGTTTATGGTCTTTCTGTGCCAATCCACGCCTGCAAACTTCCTTAGTTCGTGGATCCATCGTCTTCTTTTCCTTCCTCTGCTTCTTTTATAATCTCTAAGGGCTCATTCTGTTATTCTTGATGTCCATCTATTGTCTGTCCTAGTCATTATTTGTCCTTTATATGTCCTGCCCATGTCCATTACTTTTTCTTACAAGTTGTTAGAATATTATCTACTTTAGTTTGCTCTATTATCTGTTTCTCTTTTTCTTTCTCTTAGTGTGATTCCCATCATTATTCTTTCCATAGCTCTTTGAGTTGTAAGTAGCTTATGTTCTAAGCCTTTAGTACGACTACAAGTTTCTGATTAACATATTTTTTTTTTAGAGAGAGAGAGAGAGAGAGAGAGAGAGAGAGAGAGAGAGAGAGAGAGAGAGAGAGAGAGAGAGAGAGAGAGAGAGAAAGAGCACATTTTAATTTTCATAATCTCATGTTGTTTACCATGCTCTCCTTCTCATGCTTATCCTTTTGATTTCGGTTTCTGTCCTGGGGAAACATTTTTTCTTTCCATAGCTCTTTGAGTTGTAACTAGCTTATGTTCTAAGGCTTTAGTGGCAGTATGTAAATATACGTCAGCTGAATAGGAAAGTAATCAAGTTAGCAAAAGTTTTCGTACACAAGTCTAACACCACATTCGCAGTAGAGAAACATCTGCTTAACATCAACAAACTCTAAATTAACTACTTTACCCTTAACTTAGAAGCCTCGTATTCTATGCTCTGAGAAAATTACTATCAAGGTCTTAAGACTAACCAGGTCTACCCAAACGCTAACCAAAATTAGACCTTTGACCTGCACCGAGGTTGTTACGTCATGTTATTATTATTATTATTATTATTATTATTATTATTATTATTATTATTACTTGCTAAACTACAACCCTAGTTGGAAAAGCAGGATGTTATAAGTCCAGGGGCTCCAACAGGGAAAATAGCCCAGTGAGGAAAGGAAAAAAAAAGGAAATTAAATATTTTAAGAAGAGTAGCAACATTAAAATAAATATCTTCTATAAAAATACAAAAACTTCAACAAAACAAGAGGAAGATAAATAAGATAACAGAGTGTGCTCGAGTGTACCCTCAAGCAAGAGATCTCTAACCCAAGCAGTGGAAGACCATATGGTACAGAGGTTATGGCACTACCCAAGACTAGAGAACAATGGTTTGGTTTTGGAGCGTCGTCCTCTTAGAAGAGCTGCTTGCCATAGCTAAAGAGTCTCTTCATTCTTACCAAGAGGAAAGTGACCACTGAACAATTACAGTGCAGTAGCCCCTTGAGTGAAAAAGAATTGTTTGGTAATCTGTGTTGTCAGGTGTATGAGGACAGAGGAGAATATGTAAAGAATAGGCCATACTATTCAGTGTGTGTGTAAGCAAAGGGAAAATGAACCGGAACCAGAGAGAAGGATCCAATGTATTACTGTCTAGCCAGTCCTACATTGGATCCTACTCTCGAGTGTTGTATTTGAAAGGCTTGCGAGTTAGTTTATTTGTTTAGCTAATTTGTTATTATAGATATAAATATTATTCTGATTCCCATGATGATTATAAAAAAGTTGCGAGTTAGTTTATTTATGTAGCCAATCTGTCACTATAGATATACATATTATTCTGAATCCCATGATAACTATAAGAAAAATTGCGAGTTAGTTTATTTGTTTAATTTATTAATCATTATAGATATAAATATTATTCTGATTTCCATGATAATTATAAGAGGCATGCATTTGATTGTTCTTAGAATATTTAATTTTAATTGTTCATTGCCTCTTCCCTTAATTTATTTCCTTATTTCCTTCCCTCACTGGATTATTTTTCGCTGTTGGAGCCCTTGGGCTTATAGCATCCTGCTTTTCCAACTAGAGTTTTAGCTTAGCTAGTAATAATAATAATAATAATAATAATAATAATAATAATAATAATAATAATAATAATAATAATACTGATGTTTTTTTAATGTATCAAGAAAATATAAGAAAATACAGTGTTGAATTCCATAAATTCTGTATGTATGTGCATTTATTAAGAGCGAAGGACCGAGAAAGAGAGAATGTCATCATTCTTCATAAACTTTATACGACCATGTAGTATTATGGCGTAAAACAAATTGCCTCATAAAGGTTTTCCTTTTATGGGAAAATACTCCTCGAAGGCAACTGTCGTTGCTTGTCACCCTCCCAAAACGATCCACAAACCAAGAAACGGATTATTATTATTATTATTATTATTATTATTATTATTATTATTATTATTATTATTATTACATTCTAAGCTAAAACCCTAGTTGGAAAAGCAGGATGCTATAAGCCCAAGGGCTCCAACAAGGAAAACAGCCCAGTGAGGAAAGGAAACGAAAAATAAAATCTAATAACAGTAACAACATTCAAATAAACATTTTCTATATATAAAATATTAACAAAACATGATGAAGAGAAACAAGATAGAATAGTGTGCCCGAGTGTACTCTCAAGCAAGAGAACTGTACCCCAAGACCGTGGAAGACCATGGTACAGAGGCTATGGCACTACCCAAGAATAGAGAAAAATGGTTTATTTTGGAGTGTCCTTGTCCTAGAAGAGCTGCTTACCATAGCCTAAGAGTCTCTTCTACCCTTAGTGAAGGATATACAGGTAGAGAAATTATAAAGGAAAATAACATAAATGAAAATAAAGATAGAAGGAAGCTGACACAGGGCACTATAGTCCATTTCTTTTAGCAAGTCATATTTGCACCGACTCGCAACGGTGCCCTTTTAGCTTGAAAAAGTTTCCTGGTCGCTGATTGGATAGAATTATCTTGTCCAACCAATCAGCGATCAGGAAACTTTTCCGAGCTAAAAGGGCACCGCTGCGAGTCGGTGCAAATATAACTCGCTAAAAGAAATGGACTATAGATGGAAAGCGTTTTGGATTGAAGAAAATATTGGGAATATGTTATATATATTTTTGTGTGCTTATCATAAGTCAGCTGTCATGATTTATATACCTTAACGTGGTGAAAAGGTTTGTGTATTGCCAGGATCAGCAAAGTTGTACTAGTCAGGGTCACCCATACTAGGTTGGTTTGCTGTGAGTGAACAGGCTAAAGTCTTCCACCGTCATCAATCCGGAATTGGCCAGCATAACGATGAAAATGGCCAAACCCAAGACATGAATAAGGACATTTCTGGGGCCTTTGTCCTTTGTCTTGCAGTGGACAGGAAGCGGCTGCATTTGTTGTTGTTATTGTTGCTATGTATATATGTGTGCATATATATATATATATATATATATATATATATATATGTATGTATGTATGTATGTATGTATGTATGTATATATATGAATACATATATATATATATATATCCATATATATATATATATATATATATATATATATATATTTGTGTGCATATATATAAAAATACGTAATGTTCATATACCGGCTCTCTCTCTCTCTCTCTCTCTCTCTCTCTCTCTCTCTCTCTCTCTCTCTCTGTATATATATATATATATATATATATATATATATATATATATATATATATATATATACATACATACATACATATATAACGTTGTACACTAACGGTGTTATGGCTATCTGGACCTGTTATTGCTGCTCAACTAACTGCTGCTGTTACTCGCCAGAGAGAGAGAGAGAGAGAGAGAGAGAGAGAGAGAGAGAGAGAGAGAGAGAGAGAGAGAGAGACATTCATCATATACTGTTAAAGAGTATCTAGCGATCTGTCGGCGCCGGATATTGCAAAGAGTGAGGCCTCGAGAGAAAGTGGTGTTGTCTCCATAGGTTGGTATGAGCCTAAATGTATACATTGGACATCTTATTTGCTATATTATTATTATTTATTATCATTATTAATATTATTATTATTATTATTAATATTATTATCAATATTATTATTATTATTATTAAGATTATAATTATTATTTATTATTATTTTTATTATTATTATTATTATATATATATATATATATATATATATATATATATATATATATATATATGTTTATTATTATTATTATTATTATTATTATTATTATTAAAATTATTATTATTATTATTATTATTATTATTATTATTACGGAATGCCATAGTTTAGGTAAGGGATCTCTTGACATAAAATCTCTAAAGTTATTGTGATGATTGTAAGTGAAGTTTGTATGTTCAGGAATAATATGAATTATCTAAAGAGGGGTTGTGGTGGACTATATAATAACGTCCCTTATTGGTGATAGCCATACTGGGGTTCGAGTCCCTGTAAACTCTTTAGTTCCTTTGGTTTCTGCAACCTCACCATCCTTGTGAGGTAAGGAGGGGCTTTGTGGGGAGCCTATAGGTCTACCTGCTGAGTTATCAGCAGCCATTGCCTGGCCCTCCTTGGTCCTAGCTTGGGTGGAGAGGGGGCTTGGGTGCTGATCAAATGTATATATGGTCAGTCTCTAGGGCATTGTCCGGCATTCTAGGGAATGTTACTGTCCCTTGCCTCTGCCATTCATGATCGGCCTTTGAATCTTAAAAAAAAGTAATTGAATTCTTATGAAAATGAGGTAAGATTAAGTTTTGGGGAGATCTGCTGAATCTTTGCCTGGCCCTCCCTGGTCCTAGCTTGGGTGGAGAGGAGGCTTGGGCGCTGATCATATAATGTATGGTCAGTCTCTAGGGCATTTTCCTGATTGCTAGGGCAATGTCACTGTCCCTTGTTTCTGCCATTCATGAGCGACCTTTAAACCTTTAAATGATTAGAGGTCAGTAACAATGCCCTAGAGACAGACCATATATATATATATGATCAGCGCCCAAGTTCCTTCCCCAACCAGTCTAGGACCAAGGAGGGACAGGATATGGCTGCTGATGAATCTGCAGGCAGACCTATAGGCTCCCCTAAACCCCAATCCTTAGCTCACGAGGATGGTGATGTTGCAGAAACCAAAGGAAGTAAAGAGTTTACAGGGATTCGAACCCCAGTCCACCAGATCGCTAGGAATCTTGAAATGGATGGGTTGAAAGTTTGTCGCTGAATTAGAAATTTTTTAAATCTTTATTTATTGAATTTGAACCTTATTAGTTTTATTTAGCAATTTTATTAAGGGAAAATTAATCTTTATGAAAATTCAGTATTATTTTTCACATTTATGAATATTCGTTTGTATATATCAAGTTGATTATGGAGAGATGAGGTTTGATGGAAGTGTGTGCCTTCGATAGAAATCATTGGGAAGGAGGCATTAGGCAACCGACCCCTTAATTTAGGAAAGAAGTTTGTATGTCCTATAGTAATGTTAGCATAATGATAATAATAGTGATAATTATTATTATTATTATTATTATTATTATTATTATTATTATTATTATTATCGTAATGTATAACTTTTTGTGTGAAAAATCATTAAGCAAAAAAAAAAAAACTAAAATAAATGACTTTCACAGAATATCTGAAAATATTAGAAAAAACAGTTAAGAGTTGAAATGATTACATATAATTAACATCTTTTAGATATATAAATGATTATCCATAAAGTTATGTACGATAATTAAAAAAATAAATAAATTAGTGAAATAAATAACCAAGTGTGGTTTCTGCACAAGCAATTGTCATGACGTCACCTATTGTTCTTACTTAGGAAATTACTTAGGTTGAAGGCAATATCTTCTTCCACTAAAACCATTTTCTTTCTGTTTCTTTTCTATTTTTCCGCGCTTTCGAAACCGTAACCGTTTAGACAATATCGTTAATAACATCCGGAAAAAACTTTTTTTCCTTTTTACTTCTGCTGTGAGAAGATAGCCAGACCTCCTCCCCCCCACTCTCTCTGCCACCTTGCATTTCTACAACCATTTCTTTTTCTCTATATCTGTACGATTATGTTTTTCTTTTATTATTTTCATCCCTTTAAGGTTTATCTTTTATTGTTTTCATTCCTTTAAGGATTTTCTTTTATTTTCATACCTTTAAGGTTTTTCTCATTGTTTTTATCCCTTTAAGATTTTCTGTTATTTTCGTCCATTTAAGTTTTTTCTTTTATTGTTTTCATCCCTTTATGGTTTTTTTTTTATTTTTTTCATTCCTTGAGCGTTTTCTTTGATTGTTTTCATCCCTTTAATGTTTCTCTTTTATTGTGTTCATCCCCTTAAGGTTTTTCTTTTATTGTTTTCATCCCTTTAAGGTTTTTCTTTCATTGTTTTCATCCCTTTATGGTTTTTCTTTTATTGTTTTCATCCCTTTATGGTTTTTCTTTTTTTTTTTCATTCCTTAAGGGTTTTCTTTGATTATTTTCATCCCTTTAATGTTTTTCTTATATTGTTTTCATCCCTTTAAGTTTTTTCTTTTATTGTTTTCATCCATTTTAAAGTTTTTCTTTTATTGTTTTCATCCCTTTAAGGTTTTCCTTTCATTGTTTTCATCCTTTTAAGGTTTTTCTTTCATTGTTTTCATTCCTTTAAGGTTTTTCTTTTATTGTTTTCATCACTAAAGGTTTTTCTTTTATTGTTTTCATCCCTTTAATGTTTATCTTTTATTGTTTTCGTCCTTTTAAGGTTATTCTTTAATTGTTTTCACCCCTTTAAGCCTTTCCTTTGATTGTTTTCATCCCTTTAAGTTTTTTCTTTTATTGTTTTCATCCCTTTAAGGTTTTTCTTTTACTGTTTTCATCCCTTTAAGTTTTTTCTTTTATAGTTTTCATCCCTTTAAGGTTTTTATTTTATTGCTTTCATCCTTTTAAGCTTTTTCTTTTATTGTTTTCATCCCTTTAAGGTTTTTATTTTATTGCTTTCATCCTTTTAAGCCTTTTCTTTTTATGTTTTCCTCTCTTTAAGGTTTTACTATTATTGTTTTCATCCCTTTAATCTCTGGCGTACTTTGGCCCCATTTGGAGCACTAGTCCCCCTCTTTTTCAAACTCTTTATTCGGCGCTCGATTGTAATGAGCCCATATGCTACCTGTCCATATTGTTCGTTAGTTCATATGTACATTTGAAAGAATAAAAGAATTCTCTTTAAACATTCCCTGGATAATCTATTCATATCTGATATTCTATTCTTAACTATTTTCTATCTATATATTTCATAATTTATTTATTTAGGTTGGACAAGGGGCAGTCCAGTTCATGTGAAAAGAGAATGAATAGGAAAAAGAATGAAATATAAAAGAATAAAGAAAAACGAAGCAAACTTCTATTTTGTATCTTTCACAATTTGTTTATTCCAATTGCACGAGGGCCAGTTCAGTTGATGTGGAAAAGGACTTTTAAAAGAATAGACATAAGAAAACAATAAAAAATACTTGAGTATATAATTATAGATTCACACGTTCACTCTTGCAAAAGTTTTCTTATATAGATGAGCGTTGTCTTAGGTATAATCAGAACACAAATTTAATTGTTTTTCGCATTAGGGATTTAAGAGAACTGTTGAATTATTTTTAGAAATCATCCAAACTTAACATCCAAATGTGTCAAATAAAGATATTTATTGGTGCATATGAAATATAGTTATTACAAACCCAATATCGAGCGATTGTATCGACTTTTCATTGAATGATTGGTTGCTGTGGCCTGATTGGTAACGTCTGTGCGTGGTGTTTGCCAGTCGGTGTTTCCAGTCCCGCTCAGACTCTTTAGTGCCATTAGTGTCTGCAACCTTACCATCCTTGTGAGCTAAGGTTGGGGGGTTTCGGGGAGCCTATAGGTATATCTGCTGAGTTATCACCAGCCACTGCCTGGCCCTCCCTGGTCCTAGCTTGGGTGGAGAGGAGGCTTGGGCGCTGATCATATAATATATGGTCAGTCTCTAGGGCATTGTCCTGACTGTTAGGCCAATGTCACTGTCCCTTGCCTCTGCCATTAATGAGCGACCTTTAAACCTTTAAGAGGTACTTTTGCACCCTGTCACACAGTTACTGCACGGCAAGTAACAGCGTAGATAGGGTAGGGGAGGGATAGCAGAGGTGGTGGGCGGGGCTACACAAAGGAACTCACATCTCAGTAATGGTGTGGGCGGGTGCATTTCCTCAGAGTAAGGTGTGCCAGGAATGTCTGTGTCCAACTGTACATTCTAGATAATAGACGGCTAATGAGATAAAGTAAATTTCAGTCATGGTTTAAAGTTGTTCTTAAAAGTGCGCTAATTTCTTTGCGAATTTTAGGTTTTCTTTTGCTGTACTTTAAAAATCATTTTGTAACTCAGTTTTTAAGATCAACATTGACCGAATTTATTGAATCTCAGTGAATATAGAATCAATCAAATAGCAATGATAGAGTTTTCTGCTCTTATTTAATTTATTATGACACATTTACTTGATAGTTTTACTCATTACGAGCGAAACTCCTTGTTTTTGTAGTCCCATAAGATGAATCACAGGAGAATGACTTTTTCCGTGAATATAACTCTTTCCTCTATTCATTTGCAGTATTTGCTCTTAATTTCATATTTACAACGCTTCAAAACTGCCTCGTAAAACATGCAGGAACACTTGAATATTCCGTAAAGTATCTTGAAAAATTATTCAATATCTTCTTTCGATTCAAGCAAATCTTTGTATGTCAAATAAAGTTAGTTTTCCAAAGCCGAATTCTCTTTGGCTCTCTGTCAGCCCTCAAGAAGCTAGTCCATTACTTGAGTAACTGCAGATCGCTCGTTTGCGACAACGTCGTCATAACTCAAAAATAGCTATTTTTCAGGAGAGCCATTTTAATCAATTAAAACACTCTCATATTAATGTTTGTCGTTAGGACATTTAGCGCCTCAAGCGATCAATTTTTTAGCTACAATTATGACACTTTTGCCAAAAGAATCAGCATTTGAAGATGAATATGTCTATATGCATAACTCAAAAATACATTTTTTTAAGTTATGACGTTGTTGTCGCAAGCGAGCGAGATTTTGTTAACGATTCCCTCTAAGGCATTAGTACAAGAGTCGTTTAAAGGTAGCTCATGAACGGCAGAGGTAAAGGATATGACAATGCCCTAGAGACTGATCTTATGTACATATGACATGCGCCCTAGCCCCCTCTCTATTAAGCTAGGACCAAGGAGAGCCAGGCAATGGCTGCTGATGACTCATAAGGTAGGCCTATAGTCTTCCCTAACCCCCCCCCCCTCCATAGCTCACAAGGATGGTGAGGTTGCAGCAGGCACAATTAGAAACTAGCGAGCTTTCGGGACCTCTCGAACTCTCGCTCAACAGATTGCCAGGCAGGGACGTTTCCAATGGGTTACTACAACTGTTCACTTGCAATTCAATTTCGTATGTTTTCTTTTCCAGTTGATTAACATTATTCTCCCACTCTCTACTGTCATTAAAATCAACTACTTTCACTCTCTGCTGTCATTAAAATCAACTGCTCTCCCTCGCTACTGTCACTGAAATCAACTGCTTTCACTCTCTACTGTCATCGAAATCAATTACTTTCACTCTCTACTGGCATTGAAATCAACTGCTCACACTGTTAATTGCCATTTGAATCAACTGCTTTCACTCTCTACTGTCATTGAAATCAACTACTTTCACTCTCTACTGTCATTTAAATCAACTGCTCACACTCTTTATTGCCATTTAAATCAACTGCTTTCACTCTCTACTGTCATCGAAATCAATTACTTTCACTCTCTACGGGCATTGAAATCAACTGCTCACACTCTTTATTGCCATTTAAATCAACTGCTTTCACTCTCTACTGTCATTGAAATCAACTGCTTTCACTCTCTACTGTCATTTAAATCAACTACTTTCACTCTATTGTCATTGAATTCAACTACTTGCATCTATTATCTGTTCGACCCCTTTAATCAATCTGCTTCTCCTCCTCGTCCTCCTCCTCCTCCTCTTCCTCCTCCTCCTCCTCCTCCTCCTCCTCCTCCTCCTCCTCCTCCCCTAGTATTAGTCATTTATAATCATCAATTGTTCTGGTATCGCTTAAGTGAAACTCAAATGTAATCCAATATCTCGTTGGGAGGTTGGATAACAAAGCGTGGGTGCTCTTATTAGGTAGAGTCATACTTCTGGGAGTTTCTTTTATATATAATGATAGTGTACGCGACCCGTCATATAGAAATTTTATATAGATATGCACACACGTACAGAAATAGATTTAACTCTTCCCTCTACCTCCTCTTTTTCTAAATACCTTATGGGGTACCCACTCTCACCAGGGTATGATTACTCCCTCTATCCCCTACTTGAGGGAGGAGGAGAGCTCAAATAGTCATACGTTTGGTAATGCCGCTCATCGTAACAGTATATATATATATATATATATATATATATATATATATATATATATATATATATATATAGATATAGATATAGGTATATGTATATATATATATATATATATATATATATATATATATATATATATATATATATATATATATATATATAGTTAAACACATACTCTTTATTATATAATGGAAGATTGTCTCCATGGTAATGGTCCTCCATGTGTATAGCATTATGCATAAAACTTTTATGTTTCTCGCCTGAAATAAAGCAAACTTTATTTCAAATGCTGATCTAGAAATATTGGGTCATTCTCTTTAGCATAACACAAAAAGAATATCACTCCCTGTTTTCCTCAGTGCAATATGCTCAAAGCTTGGAGAAAAACCCTTTCTTTTTTACTTGAATTTTTTGAAAATGATGTGAAATTTTAATATTAACTGTTGAAGTTACAATCTCTTCATATTAGGTTTGGAAAACGAGCTTTTGTATTATGTGATGTAAAGGGCTTGGATTATAAGAATCCACTGTTAAAAATTTGTAGTAAAAAACG
Source organism: Palaemon carinicauda (assembly GCF_036898095.1). Lineage (NCBI taxonomy): Eukaryota > Metazoa > Arthropoda > Malacostraca > Decapoda > Palaemonidae > Palaemon > Palaemon carinicauda. Next base: position 4,354,736 of record NC_090739.1, read on the forward strand.
GTAAAAATCCTGGAATGAAAGTTGCCAGGCATTTACCGTTTTAAAAACAGATATATTGACGTTAATGATATAATGACGGTCACCAACCCGTAAAAGATAATAACAAAGTAGGGTAAAAATTACGGTCGCCTGTATTTTACTGAAATATGGATGAGAACAGTATATTTTTTACGGAGAATTTCCGATTAATATTAGTTTTTTTTTTTTTTTTTTTTTTTTTTTTTTTTTTTTTAAGTGTACATTTCAAAACATTATGTTTCCCTCTCTTACAGTAGAGCCTGAAGAGGATATTATCCGAACATACATGTTACAGTAAGGACATGGACTGTGAACGTACATGGAAGTTATCCTATATTGATAAGGTTTAAAGGCTACTCATGAATGGCAGAGGCAAAAGACAGTGGCATTGCCCTACCGAGCAGAACAATGCCTTAGAGACTGACCAAATATACATATGATCAGCGCCCAAGCCCCCTCACCACCCAAGCTAGGACCAAGGAGGGCCAGACAATGGCTGCTGATGACCCAGCAGATAGACCTATAGGCTCCCCGAAACCTTTCCATCCTTAGCTCACAAGGATAGTGAGGTTGAAGCGACCTAAGAAACTAACGAGTTTGAGCGGGACTCGAACCCCAATCTAGCGTTCACCAATCAGGGACGTTACCACATTTTTTTTTTTTTTTTCCAGATTACGTTACAAATAATAGAATTATCAACGGACTTTATTTTGAGAAAAGGAAAATTATTCCAAATCACAAAATTATATAAGACCTAGAATAAGGTCATGTCTTAATCTTGCTTTATTTTCTGCATGTTATTTGCTTGATTGCCTAAGAAGAATCTAATCTCATGCCTAAACGCGTTGAATGATTGACTGATTACGTGCAGAAAACTGGCGTTGCAACTAACAAAACCACTGGCCCTTAACGGGGTTTCATTCTCTCTCTCTCTCTCTCTCTCTCTCTCTCTCTCTCTCTCTCCTAAAGTTCAATTTATTATTACACTGATAAAGAAACATATTTTACCTTTTTTTTGGAAATTGTACACATTCTATATATATATATATATATATACATACATATAAACTTACATATACATAAACGTTATTGATATTAAATAAAAGATAAATCTATTGGAGAAAAATCCATGACGTGCCTTGCGGATGTAAATGAAAATAGAGTTGAATATGTTTTATTTTTGGACCAATAAACGGAAATGTTTTTTTGTTCATGTGGAAGTAAATCATTATTTCACGGACCGGAAACGAGAAAGAGATCAAAGAAACCGATATGGGCGGAAAGGGGAGAGACAGAGATTCGCCCGAACGCCCACTTTGAGGATTTCAAGAGGTTTTTGGGTTTTGAGGTTGATTCACTTCATTGATTCTCTCTCTCTCTCTCTCTCTCTCTCTCTGATTTTTGGATATTTTTTACTATCCAATTTGGATGTTAGTCAAATTTTCTCTCTCTCTCTCTCTCTCTCTCTCTCTCTCTCTCTGATTTCTAGATACTTTTTAGCTGTACAAGGTGGATGTTAGTAAAATTATCTCTCTCTCTCTCTCTCTCTCTCTCTCCTCTCTCTCTCTCTCTCTAGCAATAACAGGCTTAGACAGCCCGAACCCTTTATAGTGAACAAGTTTGTATCCTTATATATATATATATATATATACAGAGAGAGAGAGAGAGAGAGAGAGAGAGAGAGAGAAAAAAAATACTTTCCACATGGACATTGCCATCGAATGTGCCCCGTCAATTTCTTTCATTTTGTTATTTCTTTCTTCTTCTTCTCTTCCTTTTTACGTCAGTATTAATCTGTTTTTAGTTATTTCGGCTTCCGGGTGATGGGGGGGGGGGGGAATAGGTGTGTTAGTCTGATGCGTGATTGGACTGTAAAGAGGATTGGGTCATATATCTTAAAGATGGTGTTTGCATTAAAGCAACTTACAGCTGATAGGTAACCATTTAATATGTAAAGGATTGATGCTCTCTCTCTCTCTCTCTCTCTCTCTCTCTCTCTCTTTCTCTCTCTCTCTCTCTCTCTCTCTCTCTCTCTCTCTATATATATATATATATATATATATGTATATATATATATTTCGTTCTAGCGCCCGTTTATTATTACTATTTTAATGTTGATAGCGGTTTTGGCAGTATGAATTTCCCCCCAAAACTATACATTACAAATAATTACAAAAACTCTAAAGAACCATTATTATCATTTATATATTTTACTAGTTACCTTTCTCTTATTTGTCCCATTACTGTTGCAAAATTGTTAATGGTAACTCGCAAAATACATTTGCGAATCTCATGTTTATTTTCCTTTCATTTGCGAAATTTCGATGTAAGAATTAGAGATAAGTAACGCAAGAAAAAACCAGGAAAACATAAAAAAAATGAAATGGGGAAAGTATGGCATTAATCTAAAAAATCAACAGTGTATTGGAAACGTTATGTATTTATAAACTGAGAGAAAGCTTTTTATTTTGTCAAAACTTCACCAGTAATGAATACCGGAGCGTTGCAATGCCCTAAATCCTTAAATCCTTGAAAATTCTACGTAGATTTTATGAGGCAAATCTTGCTAGAACGCACTTTGAGAACCAAAATAAAAAAGGGAAAGTAGTGAATGAAAGGAGAGCCAAATCCTTATACCACATCGAGACCGCGTTGCATTAAACTCTACGCGATCGCTCGCCCAAAGTCAACTCAAACCGACCCCAATCTGAACCTCGATTTACCTGCTTCGGTATTTTAACTTGATTTCCCGTGAGACCTTTGCATCACTTAGCGGGCATCGTTGTTCGAGTCGAAATCGGGCAAAGCGCGTAATTTAACTCGGAGGTGAGTGAAAACGAGGCTGGAGTGAAATGCAAAGCAGTATTCGGTGGAGTCTGGCGTGATTTTACCAACGTGTTACTCTGAATTACGCAATTTTCAGTTATCAAATACCTGTAGTGAATTTCAAAACGCGTGTTTCTTTTTAAGTTGCCTTACAGTATACATTTCTGAGTGGGGAAACCTTAACGTGGTGAAATGGTTTGCGTATCGCCATGATCAGCAAAGCTGTACTTGTTAGGGCCACCCTTACTAGGTTGGGTTGCTATGAGCGATCAGAAGAAATTCTCCCATCGCCAATCCGCAGTGGCCAACGTGGTGATGAAGACAAACCCTAGACATGAATAAGGACATGTGTGAGGCCTTTATCCTGCAGTGGACTAAAAGCGGCTGCATTTGTTGTTCTATATATTTCTCTATTTACCATAGGCTGAATGCTAAAACCTACAATATGGTTATTGGTAAATACTATTTTTAAATCAATCCACTGTACTTGACTTATTGTTTACTGTACATTATTCTAACACTTATTTAGGCTCGAGATAGCTGCTAAATTTTTGCTAAAAAGGATACAAGAGTTTACATAGAATTTTTTTTTTCTATTAAATAACCGTTAATTCTTTAAATCACGAACAACCTTCTGGACACCCCGAGGATACACAAGAAACCGAGGAAGACTAAAAACCCACTGGCGAGATGACTTAGACCAACATAAGCAACAGTGGCACAGAATAGCTTGGGATAGAAGTCTGTGGAGGAACCTGGGGAGGGCCTACACCCAACAAAGGACTTTTGAAGGCTGAAATGTTGATGATGAAATCTTTAAATCACCAAGAGTATATAAGTGTCTGTTAATACTAGAACAAACCACTTTTGTAAACCACAACAACAACAACAACAACAACAACAACAACAACAACAACAAATGCAGCAGTTTCGAGTCCACTGCAGGACAAAGGTCTCAACCTTGTTAATTCATATCTGGGGTTTAACCAGTTTTCATCACTACGCTGACCTCTTCGAATTATTGATGGTGGGAGACTTTAGTCTGATTGCTCACAGCAAACCAACCTAGTATGGGGAGCCCTGACTAGTACAGCTTTTCTGATCTTGGCATTACAAAAACCCCCTTCCCTACCTAATGTACATCAGGACATTAACTTAAAATCGTGAAAAAGATACACAAATTAACTTTAATTACCAATGTTATACAATAATGTTTTTGAGGCAATCAACATTCTTCGGGTTATAAAACTTTTTTTTTACGTTAAGGTGTCATCTAGTAAAAACAGACAAGGACTTAACCTGAAGAGTGTAGGCTACAGAGCCTCCACCTTTAGTTCTTTTAGTTCCTATTAGGAGTTGTTATCCTCTTTATAATATATGCACATCTTTATGTAGTATCGAGTTGAAACTTTACCTGCCTCTAAATTAATTCGGAAATTTTATATTAGCGGCGAATTTGTTAAAAGGGGAGCTTTGAGTTATGTAAGTGTTGAAGTTTATGTAAGCTTTTGAGACTAACATTTACGATTACTACTACTACTATTACTACTACTACTACTACTGCTGCTGCTGCTGCTTCTACTTTTACAACTGATGCTACTAATAATGATAATAATGTTGATATTAATAGTGACAACTATAATCATCATCTCCTCTTACGCATATTGACACA
>NC_090739.1:4364251-4372310 GCF_036898095.1 Palaemon carinicauda
TGTTTGATTCAAAGCGGGATCTTTACAAGAGTTTGAAGGAAACTGGAAGATATGTTGCAACAATGCATTAGTTTTGTAATTTTTCCCTCGAGGGTTAATCATTGTGGTTGTTATTTTGGTTGTTATTGATGTTGTTGTTTTTATTGTTGCCGTTCTTTCTGTAATGAATCCCTCATGTTGCTGTTTTTGTTATTGCTGTTCTTTCTGAAATGAATCCTTTGGAAGTAAATTGTTGTTGTTGTTGTTGTTGTTGTTGGTTGTTGTATTGTTATTGTTGTTGTTGTTCTTCTTCTTCTTCTTCTCTCTGAAGTGAATATTAGAATAACAAAACTATTTTCTTCAATTTTCATCCTCCCGAAATAAGATAAAGAATTGCACAAAGCACAAAAGTTTTGTTGTTCATCATAGCATTCTTCGCAAGACAAAATATTGGAATTATTCTCAAGGTTTCATCATTTCCATTTCTTTAAATAAAAACCACTTCTTTCTCTTATAACCTGAACTATAAAATATAATACTTTTGTTTACAAAGAGAAATTTTACGAATTGTTGAAATTTTATGTATCTTCTCAGTGAGATTATTTCAACAGGAATGGGAACTTTTATGATATGTATGTTTTCACTTACATCAGAATTCCACTGCGGAAACCCTTTTAATAAGTTATTTTATGTAAATAATAGACACACACACATATATATATATATTGTATATATATATTTATATATATTTTTTTTTATGTAAATAATAGACACACACACACACATATATATATATATATATATATTATGTAAGTAATAGACACACACACACACACATATATATATAATATATATATAGGTTTCTTCAAAGAGGTCCATAAAAGAAACATGTTAAACAGTTCGATTACAATTATAAGTAAGACATAATTGTAATCGAACAGTTTAAGATGTTTCCTTTACGAGCCTCTTTGAAGAAACATATATACATATATATATATATATATAGAGAGAGAGAGAGAGAGGAGAGAGAGAGAGAGAGAGAGAGAGGTGAAAATTGAGTAGGGTAAAACCTTTAACTGTGGTTATCATCTGATTTATTATGTTCCTTGTGTAGTAGATTTGAAACAAAACCTAAAAAAAACCCTGTTCTTTTACCCAAAAAATAAATCTACGTCCTTCCTTTCTTTCAAGAAAGACCTCTCGCTCGTAAACTGTTCTCATTTCATCTAAACTACGTCCTTTTTGCAATTTCCTGAGCAGAAAATGAAGTCCATTGACAGAAAACGACTTTTCCTGTCAAGATAAACAGATTTCTCTTCCATGATTTGTTGAACTTCAAACGTACTGTCGTGAACTCAATCTTGTGTCGAAGTACTCAAGAAAAATAAAACTATTGGTTCGCAAATGTGAGAATCATTATGACGCAAGGGACGAACAAGAAAGAAAGAAAACAATCGGTGCGCAATATGGGCGAATCATTATGACGCAAGGGACGAACAAGAAAGAAAGAAAACACAATCGGTGCGCAATATGGGCGAATCATTATGACGCAAGGGACGAACAAGAAAGAAAGAAAACACAATCGGTGAGCAATATGGGCGAATCATTATGACGCAAGGGACGAACAAGAAAGAAAGAAAACACAATCGGTGCGCAATATGGGCGAATCATTATGACGCAAGGGACGAACAAGAAAGAAAGAAAACACAATCGGTGCGCAATATGGGCGAATCATTATGACGCAAGGACGAACAAGAAAGAAAGAAAACACAATCGGTGCGCAATATGGGCGAATCATTATGACGCAAGGGACGAACAAGAAGAAAGAAAACACAATCGGTGCGCAATATGGGCGAATCATTATGACGCAAGGGACGAACAAGAAAGAAAGAAAACACAATCGGTGCGCAATATGGGCGAATCATTATGACGCCAGTGACGAACAAGAAAGAAGAAAAACAATGGTGCGCAATTTGGGCGAATCATTGTGACGTCAGTGACGAACAAGAAAGAGAAAAACACAATCGGTTCGCAATATGGGCGAATCATTATGACGTAAGGGACGAACAAGAAAGAAAAAAACACAATCGGTGCGCAATATGGGCGAATCATTGTGACGTCAGTGACGAACAAGAAAGAAGAAAAACACAATCGGTGCGCAATATGGGCGAATTATTATGACGCAAGGGACCTTAAAAAAAAAAAAAACCTGTGCGCAAAATGTGCGAATCATTATGACACAAGGAACGAAAAAAATAATGTTTGTGGAATATGGACGAATCATTATGACACAAGGGACGAAAGACAGTGAAATAGGGGTGACTTTAGTTTTGAATCAATTTGTGGTTTGGACCTTATGTACAGTTGGCTTCGTTGATTTCGGTACACTTAACGGGAAAATTAGGGAGACATCTGGCAGTTTTACATTGTGCCAAGGTAATGTGTTTATCAAAAGAAAAACTGTTGGCAACACTGCTTGTGATTACTTGATCTAAAGCATTTATTTTAGTTTTACGAAGTGATGTATAGAAAGATATTGCTATTTTCTTAAAAGGACTTCGTGAAATTAGGGATAAATGTTTTCAATCACGTATTTATAAGCTCAACCACTTAGTTTTACAGACAAAGTTGCTAAGAGTTTATCTTTTGTCAAACAAAGTTTTACCTGCTATAAGAGTTATCAAACGTCTCCTTAACTTCCCGTGAAGCCAACTGCACTTGTCACAGCCAGGCTTGCCAACCCTCCCACAGCAACGGTTGATAGAATATTTACTGTAAACATTGGACACCCTGTGTGCTGACAGTTTTGTACCCTGTGTACATACAAACTCAGATCACATTGCAAGGTCTCCCTAAAAATGAGTGGTTAGAAAAGATCTTTTTATTCACTTTACATCTTACTGGACTTCCATGCAGAAGAGCAAAGTCATTAGCTGATAAATATCCTGAGGGACGCGCTATTGGGCAGATAAAGTCTGCTTTCATGCAAAGCCATAGAATGAGGCCCCCCCCCCCACACACACACCTTTTTACAGTCCCACATGCCATTCACGAAAGATCACTCCCGTTTTCCTGACCATAGAAGTCTTTGACGATAATTCTGAAGTCGACAAATACCAATTGTAATGCATATGTTTTTGTTAAGCTTGAGAATCCTCTCTCTCTCTCTCTCTCTCTCTCTCTCTCTCTCTCTCTCTCAAAGTCTTCTGTTGTAGCAGCCTTTTGTGTACTGGGGTGTCCACATTATCCATAGCTTTCTCTTCCTTCCCTTTCTCTTCCTTCCCTTTCTCTTCTTTCCTTTCTCTTCTTTCCCTTTCTCTTCCTTCCCTTATCTTCCTTCCCTTTCTCTTCTTGCCTTCTCTTCCTTCCCTTTCTCTTCCAGTAGATTGTTCTTCCTTATCAGAAAGTTGGACCAAAGAAGAGACCCTTTTGTTGATGGATAGATCTACAGGAAAGGGAGGTCTGGGTAGGAATAGTTTTTAAAATTTTTCGTTTTATATAGATCACGTGACTCCTTAGAAGGCTTTTAGGTTGGGGGTACAGCTTTGAGTAGGATCGATGTATTCGTGTCTAATGTAAGCTGTATCCTTTAAGAGAGATCTTTGTCTTATATGAACATTATACCAAAGGGTATCATTCATTTATAATTAGCATTAGTGTTATATAATTTTGCAAAGATAATTCTTTCTCTTCGGATGGTGATATTTCTTTCTTAGTTTATTTCTAATTTTCATAATTAAAAGAAATTTAAAAGATTTTCATATCCATGTACCTTGTACCAACCGTGTGTCACACGATCGTACATAGTTCATTTTGTGCTTGTATCTTCGCTCTCCCCTCGCACTTAAAAGAACCTGAAAAAACATGTCTGGTTTTTTCATCGGTAACGGTGTCAATTTTAAACATGAAAATTCTTGTTGCCTTGAGCTTTTGTATATAAAGGAGAGTGTTCTTTAATAAACTCACTCAGTTACTTTCATCCTGTCTTTATGTCACAACCTTCTCTCCACCGTCACAACCTCCATGCCTTTCTTTTCTGTGGTATGCGTATTCTTATCCTAAAATCCATCTCTCGGGGTTGTGATAGCCCTGGACACGTCCCTGCCTGGCTATCTATTGGATAGGGGTTAGAGACTCTCTGAAGCTCGATGGTTTCTAGTAGTGTCTGCAACCTCACATCCTCTGAGTTAGTGTTAAGAATTTGCCGTAAAAAAAAACTGTAGAAATTCTGGAATAAATTTTTCCAGGCATTTACCGTTGTAAAAACGTATATATTGACTTAAGGAGTGATATTACGGTCAACAACTCGTATAATATAATAACAAAGTAGGGTAAAATACGGTTCCCCTGTAATTTATTGAAATACTGCTGAAAAACAGTATATTTTCACGGAGAATTTCCGATTAAAATTACGGTTTTTTTTTTCAAGTGTAAGGATAGAGTTTTTTGGAGATCCTATAGATCTACTTGCTGAGTCATTAGCAACCATTACCTAACCCTCCCTGGTCCTATCGTGGGTGGAGATGGAGCTTAAGCCATGGATGTTCAGTCCGAAAGGAATCCCCCACATTAAGGCTTATCTCAAAGATGGCATCGATAAGACAAATTAAATTTGTGCATTACTCAACTTGTGATAAGCTGGATGAAGGTTTATGTTAGTTGTTATGAACTATGAAGTTATTATTATTATTATTATTATTATTATTATTATTATTATTATTATTATTATTATTATTATTATTATCAAAACTGCAACCCTAGATGGAGAAGTAGGATGCTTTAAGACCAAGGGCTTCGAACGGGGAAACTGGCCTAGTGAGGAAAGAAAATAATGAAATAAATAAACTACAAGAGAGTAATGAACAATGGATATAAAAATATTATTTTAAGATTAGTAACATGTAATCTATAGTCCATTTCTTTTAGCGAGTCATATTTGTACCGACTCGCAGCGGTGCCCTTTTAGCTCGGAAAAGTTTCCTGATCGCTGATTGATTGGACAAGATAATTCTAACCAATCAGCGACCAGGAAACTTTTCCAAGCTAAGAGGACACCGTTGCGAGTCGGTGCAAATATGACTCGCTAAAGAAATGGACTATAGTTGGAGAAGTAGGGATGCTTTAAGACCAAGGGCTTCCAACGGGGAAAACTGGCCTAGTGAGGAAAAAAAATAATGAAATAAATAAACTACAAGAGAAGTAATGAACAATGGATATAAAAATATTTTAAGATTAGTAACATGTAATCTAGTTGTTTATTAGTTTTTATATATTTTTACAATACAAATAATTGAAAATAATTATGAAATGTGAACAAATTTATTAATAGAAGTGTTTATGCGGTTTTTTTAACCACCCTAACTACATATGATATATACGTAAATTATCCAAAGTATAAATGAATATAATCGTGTAATAAACGACGTTCTAAAGCCAACTCTGGCTATTATATTTCATTTCCATGCGTTAACTACGCAGATAATACTTAAAGAAGAGTTATTGCTAGCAATAGCCCACCCAAAGTTAGGCCTAGAAACTTAACTCTAATAACGGCCAATTCTGGTGACGGACTGCACAAAGTTCGTGAGAATTCGTAATTAAGAGAAATACAACCCCTTGTATGGAAAACCTTGACGTTATCACTCCTTTCATAACGTGGAAAGTGTTATTACCTCCGCCAACGAAGTTGGAAGGAGGTTATGTTTTGGCCAATGTTTGTGTGTGTGGTTGTTTGTGAACAGCCTCCTGACTACAATTTTAATCATATTGTAGTGAAACTTGCAGGGATTAACTGCAATGTAAAGAGCTAAAATATTTTTAATTTTGAAAGGTCAAGATCAAAGGTCAAGGTCACGGTCAAGTAAAAAGTCCAATTCACGTAATCAGTCTTAAGTTTGTACATCGTTGCCACAGAGACTTCAAACTTGGTTCATATGTGAATGTGTGAAAATCCACGCCAATTAATACATGTTAAGGTCAAAGGTCAAGGTCGAGGAAAAGGTAGGCAAATAAACTTCCGCGGCGGAGGTCTGCACCATAGTGAGTGCCCCTCTAGTCCCTGAATAGCTCACTGATCTTTTTCATTCAAGTCCCGCTCAAACTCGTTAGTTTCTTTGGTCGCTGCAAGCTTAAAATCCTTGTGATTCTAAGGATGGGGGTTTAGGGCAGACCATATTTCTACCTGCTGAGTCATCAGCAGCCATTGCCTGGCCCTCCCTCGTCCCTAGCTTGGGTGGTGAGGGACTTGGGCACTGATTATATGTATATATGCTCAGTCTCGAGGCTATTATCCAGCTTGCTAAGGCAATCTCTCTCTCTCTCTCTCTCTCTCTCTCTCTCTCTCTCACTCAACAGTGAGCACTACAGTAATAACAGAACCGGACAGTCGGAACCCCTTTATAGCGTACACCTTTATATTTATCGACATGTTTCCAATATTCTCCTCGAATCACAAATGCTTTCCCCGTAGCAAATGGACATCCAGAGTGCATTGCCAGGCCCTTTCTTTTATTCTTTCTTTTAGTAACTTTCTTTATGTGAAAGTCCTTAATTCAGAGTTTTTTTTTATCTTTTTTTGGTTTTTCGTTGGAGGACTTTTAAAATGACATGGTGGGTCATTTTAACGATAGTGCTTATCAGATCTTTAGTGTAGGTACGACTGGTTGGTTTTCTTATAGAGTTTATCATATTTTCTCTCTCTCTCTCTCTCTCTCTCTCCCCGCAGGTATTCCAATACTAAATGACTTTAATGCTGGTAGTTAGTTAAATTTTTATCTCTCTCTCTCTCTCTCTCTCTCTCTCTCTCTCTCTCTCCCCGCAGGTATTCCAATACTAAATGACTTTAATGCTAGTAGTTAGTAAATTTTCTCTCTCTCTCTCTCTCTCTCTCTCTCTCTCTCTCTCCCCTCTGGTATTCAAATACCACAGAACCTCCATGCTGGATATTACTTAAAATTCTCTCTCTCTCTCTCTCTCTCTCTCTCTCTCTCTCTCTCTTTCTCTCTCTCTCTCTCTCTCTCTCTCTCTCTCTCTTCTGGTATTCAAATACCACAGAACCTCCATGCTGGATATTACTTAAATTCTCTCTCTCTCTCTCTCTCTCTCTCTCTCTCTCTCTCTCTCAATATATATATATATATATATATAGTATATATATACCCATTTCCATAATCTGTGGTTAATGTCATAAGATAATAATGTATAAACCCTAGCCAAATAGTCATAATCTTCATTAATATTGATTACTGACGTATTAATCATCGATCATTGATCATGACATTATTGTAAATTCTCAGACCCTCCAACCACACTCTCTTTAAAATGACTATCCATATTAGTCTTCTTACAGCATTAAATACTCCATCTTACTGGCCTTCTTAGAGCTAGACACCCGCTCAAGCTTGATAGTTTTTTTTTTTTTGCAGTGTCTGCAACCTCACCATCCTTGTTGAGCTGAGGATAGGGGTGTCGGGGAGCCGATATGTCTGGCTGTTGAGTCATCAGCAGCTTTTTCCTGGCCTTCCCTAGTCCTAGCTTGGGTGGAGAGGGGCCTTGGGCTCTGATCATATGTATATGTGGTCAGTCTCTAGGGGCATTGTCACTGTCCCTTGTTTTGCCTTTCATAAGCTACCTTTAAAACCTTTAACCCCTGAACTCTTATGTTTTTGAAATAAGAGACACAAATGGAATCCGACCGTTTAAAGGTTTAAAGGCCGCTCATGAATGGCAGAATCAAGGGACAGTGACATTGCCCTATCGAGTAGGACAATGCCCTAGAGACTGACCATATACACATATGATCAGCGTCCAAACACCCTCTCCACCAAGCTAGGACCAAAGAGGGCCAGGTAATAGCTGTTGATGATTTAGCAGATAGGCCTATAGGCTCCCACAATCACCCCCCTCCTTAGCTCACCAGGATGGTAAGGTTGCAACGAACAAAGGAACTAACGAGTTTGAGCGGAGTCGAACCCCAGTCTGGCGTTCACCAGTCAAGACTGTTACCACTTAGACCACCACAAGCCTTGCTATAATAGAACCCTTATTAATTATTTTTTCTCTGCATAGCACTAAAACACTG
>NC_090739.1:4372810-4382810 GCF_036898095.1 Palaemon carinicauda
GATTAGTTTATTGATTGATTTTGTGCATACTCTTGTGTTGCATCACGTAAGGTTATTGTGATAGTGGTTGAAAGCAAGAGGATGGATTGATCTGTAGCAATCCCTCTATTTATGTAATTCGATAAATATGACTCTATCTATAGTATGGAATTTCAGATAATCGAGTATACAGAATTATATCTAATTTCTCTCTCTCTCTCTCTCTCTCTCTCTCTCTCTCTCTCTCTCATATCAAACGTTTTTTCCGTGCAACGTTTTATAAATTAAGAAAAAAACATCAAACCCTTTTCTTATGAAAAGCGTAAATCCAACTACAGTATAAAATTTTAGGTAAAGAATAATATAATGAAATATTCCCTCTCTCTCTCTCTCTCTCTCTCTCTCTCTCTCTCTCTCTCTATACCAAGCGTTTGTTTATTGTTTTATGTATTTTTTTCGTGCAGCCTTTATCAAATTGATAAAAAAAAACATCAAACCTTTTTCCTATAAAAACATACATATTTGTATGTGCTCCTGTCACAGCGTATATTTGTTTAAGCGTAAATACGCATGCACAGAGCGTTTATTTACGGTTTAATGCTTTTTTTGCCGTGCAACTTTATCGAATGAGAAAAAAATCATACCTTTTTCTTATAAAAAGTATAAATATTTGCAAAAGCACAGATGCAGTGTTTACGTTTTCTCCAAAATTCCTCTTCTTCCCAAAATTTCTCCAGGATCTCTGGACCGAGTTTATTCCCGGCGTATTACGAGCAAAGTTTGGAAACAACATCGTCGGGACGTATCAGCTGACTTTTACATGAGCAAGTTGCATTTCGACCAAAAATTCGACCTTGTCCCAGATTCATGGAGGTCTTAACTCGACAGAATGTCGCTGTTTGGGGCGACTTTAGAGGAAGGAGTGTTGTCTTTTCCATCCAAGCGACGCTTGTGGTTCATAGTCAGACAAAAGGTCTCGCTTGATGTTTTTGCCTTTTCTTCTTCTTTTGTTTTTCTTCCCAGGAAATGATTATAAAAATACAGTGATTTTACTCTTGGCTGGAATTAATTCCTTTCTTTTTTCGTTGATATAAGATATACGAATTATCAAATTGTTTATTCTCTTTTCATTTACGAATAGAGTTTTTTTTAATAACTATCTCTCTCTCTCTCTCTCTCTCTCTCTCTCTCTCTCTCTCATATTGGAATAGTAATAGCTTTCATCTTCCTCTCTCATTTTCACACTTACACACTCGTACTCAGAAACTCATGCTGAAATAACGAATAGAGTTGCTCCAATAAGTACTGTAGATATCCCACCTCTCTCTCTCTCTCTCTCTCTCTCTCTCTCTCTCTCTCCCCTTTTCACTCATACACAACACGCTCAGAGAACTCATATTGAAATAGTAATAACATTCGTCCTCAAATTTCGCTTTCCATTATTTTCAATTCCTTTATTCAGTTTCTCCCTCTTTCAAGGTCATAAAGTTTTCAACCGGAGCCAAGATTCTTTTAATGGAAGTAAAATACTTTTCTCGTCTTTGAAACTTTAATTTCCTCTTCATATTCTGAATAGATTATTTTCTTCTAAAAAGGTGGATTTAATATAAGTAAGAACTGAAAGTTTCCTCTCATTTATTCGAGGAGTGACTGAGATTCGTTTAGGCAGCCGTGTACGTTCCTGAATATGTTTGTCTGTTAAAAGGGATAATATAACGTTAAATCCTCTTAGGAATCATCATTCTAATTAATTAACATAGTTTTTTTTATAGATTCCGCCACAGAAACCATCAGTATTTGTTTTTCTAAGTCCTTCCTCGGCAACTATCAAGTGATAGATTTCAAATTCTTCTACAGAAACAATTGATTTTTTCTCCATTTCTTCATAGACAGAATTTTTTTCCAAAATCCTTTCAATGAAAAAATCTTGATATATATACATTTTTTTAATTCTTCCACAGAAAAAAAAATCAACGACTTTTTAAAGATTCATCCACAATAAATAATTTTTTTCTAATTCTTCAATAGAAAAGATCTAATATATTTTTTTTTTTTAGATATTCCACAGAAAAAAAATATCCATTTTTTTTTTTTAATTCTTCCGTAAAAAACTCCAGTGATTTTTTGTTTTGTTTATTCCGCAGAAAAATTCCAATGAAATGAGTGCTAATTAAATCTTATTCTCAAATCGAAAATAATTCTCCTACCATTAATTTTTTTTTTTAGCTTCAAAAACTTTATTTCAGTCTCTCAAATAAAGATAATTTCAATTGTTTTTTTTTATTTTCGCAAAATAGTAAGTTTATTTTATTATAGCAAGAAAGTATTTCCAGCAGAAAGTGTACTGGAAAAGGAGTCTCGACAACTTTCATTACTTTGGTAATAGACTTCTTCTTTCTTGTTGCGGAAACCAAAAATTAGAGCAACCTTTTAGAAAAAACTGTTTCTTAAAAACATGTTTGTCTTCTTTCGGGAAACTATAATCGCTTAGTTGTTATAGTTCTACACTTTAAAAAAAAACCGTAATTTTAATCGGAAATTCTCCGATATATACTGTTCTCAGCCGTATTTCAGTTAAATACAGGCGACCGTATTTTGTTATTATCTTTTACGGGTGGGTGACCGAAATATCACACTTGGAATAAAAGTTTCTAGACATTTACCGTTCTTTTTAATGCAAATCTTTGTGTAAATATCCTACAAAAACTTTCACATTTCCTTCCCCCTTTTTTTATCGAGTTGCTAAACCTGCTGTTTATACTATATTACGTATTTCTCTCTATATTTTTTCTTCTATTTCGTTTATGATTTCCCTTCCACGCTCTGGCGTCCATTCGTCCCAGTATTACCCCGCTTGTGATATTCTCTTTATTTCGCCGTCCGATGTTTAATGTGCCCATTCAGTCTCGCCGTTCAGCGTTGTTCTTTTGTTCATGTGTTCATTTTCACTTCGATACCAAATGAAAAAAATCCTCATCGTCCTTCCCCTAAGTAATTTAACATTCTGATATTTAACTCTTGACTCTCTCCCGTCCTCCGTCATTTTCATGCGAGCGGTCAGGGGTTGCGAAGAGAAATGCAAAAAAAAGAGACGATTGAAAAAGGAAACTTGTAATAAAAGAAGACAATGTGGATATTGAAAGAAGATAAAGTAAATAATTGAACTGATATAGTTCTTTCCAGTCAGTGTTAGGGATGGAATAGAACCAGTTGTTTGATGTGGTGAGTCAGTATTTTTTTTTTTACTGTTCGTGCAATTGTTGATGTAGTGATCGAGTTTTTTTTTCACTGTTAGTGTAGTTGTTTGGTGTAGTGAGTGAGTTTTTTTTTTTTACCTTATTGCAGTTGTTTGGTGTAGTGAGCGAGTTTTTCACGGTTAGAGCAGTTGTTTGGTATAGTAAGCGAGTTAGTTTTTTACACTGTTAGTGTAGTTGTTTGGTGTAGTGAGCAAGTTTTTCACTGTTAGTGTACTTGTTTGATATAGTGAGCGAGTTTTTTTCACTGTTAGTGCAGTTGTTTATCGTAGACATGAGTTTTTTTTCACTGTTAGTGTAGTTGTTTGGTGTAGTGAGCGAGTTTTTCTCGGTTAGAGCAGTTGTTTGGTATAGTAAGCGAGTTATTTTTTTACACTGTTAGTGTAGTTGTTTGGCGTAGAGAGCGAGTTTTTTCTCTGTTAGTGGAGTTGTTTGGTATAGTGAGCGAGTTTTTTTTCACTGTTAGTGCAGTTGTTTAGCTTAGACGAGGTTTTTTTTTACACTGTTAGGAAAGTTGTTTGGTGTGTGAGCGAGTTTGTTTTAATTAGAGCAGCTTTTGGTTTAGTAAGCGAGTTTTTTCACTGTTAGTGCAGTTAATTTTAGTGTAGTGAGCGATTTTTTCCATTGTTAGTGCAGCTGTTTAGTATACTGAGCGAGTTGATTCCAATTTTAGTCTAAGAAGAAGAAAGAAAGATGGTTGATAGAAATAGAATGAACACAATAAGAGGGAAGAGGGGTTATTCACTTGCATTTTTATAGTTTCCAATGACCTTATCTTTTAATTCTTTATGCTCGCTGTAAGGGAAACTGTGTAATTACTCCAAATAAATTTCATCATTGCAATGGCTCCCGTGAATTCAGGAAAGGGTCGTTACATTAAAAACAATTTGCTTTTGGGTTCTATCATCTCAATAAAAAATGATATTACTTTTAACCTGTGGTCGTTTCCATCGTGGCTATCGCATTAGTATGTAATTTCCAAAATTGGAAACTGTTTTAATTATTTTCCTGTCAGTAAGAATAAAATTTTCGTCTGGATGAGTTCAATTTGTTGCATAGTTCTTTTCACTCATTCTCGTAAGATCATACCATTTTAAGTGGTCGTCCTTCCCAAATTATCCTTACATTAAGGGGTTGGTTGCCTGATGCACCTTCTCCAGTGCTTTATATCTTCCTCCACAAACCTATTATCTCCAAATTGTCTTTCATCTTATCTCTCCCTATGTGGACTATTTTTAACGGCTCTGCCTGGTGATCGCCAGACCGGGGTTCCAGTTCCGCTCATACTCGTTAGGTCCGTTAGTGTCTGCAACCTCACCTCCTTTTGAACTGAAGATTGGCTGTTTGGGCGTGCCTATAGGTTTACCTGAGTCACCAGCAGCTATTGCATGGCCCTCCCTGGTCCTAGCAAGGGTGGAGAACAATGAAACTGAATAAAGTTAAGAAAACCTCACAACTCGCGCACAGTCTGGGGATGTAGAAATGCCCTTACCTTTTCCACAAATCTGTCAATGGTAGTAGTCGCTGATCATATGTATATATGGTCAGTCTCTAGGGCATTGTCCTGCTTGCTAGTACAATGTCACTGTCCCTTGCCTCTGCCATCATGAGAGGCCTTTAAACTCCCCGATCTTCTCTCTCTAGCAGGTCTTAAGCTTACGACGATGGCTATCAATTTGGAAATGTTAAGACACGATCTGTCTGTCTTAAGTAAGAGACGAGTAATATGTTAGGTATCTCAAGACTCACTATGCTTTTCAAATAGTCTGTTCAAAGGTGATCTTATGTTTATTTGTAGTCTTTTGAAATCATTGTTACTGGGTCTCTAACAACTCTAATAAGAGTTCGTAAATAAAGACGTGAGGAATGTGTTGATATGCATATTTATTGAAGATAGATAATTCTCTCTCTCTCTCTCTCTCTCTCTCTCTCTCTCTCTCTCTCTCCCTGTTGAACTATTTTCTATAGACCAAATTCTTTTATCTTTTATTTGTCCGACCCATTTATATAACTTTCCATCATCTTCCTCCTTCCCTTTATTTCCGTAGTCTTATTTTTATTCAGCTCTAAACTTTCCTGGTTCTTCTAATATCTCGTAAAGCTTTACCCTTTTCTTAAGGGACAGAGATTCTGTGTGCGTGTGTGTGCATTGTTAGGAAAGTTGTAGTGTTGGCAGATGTATGGTGGACACCCATAGAATTGTACATCTGGAAGTAAGTGGCTGGAAAGTTATGGGAACGTAATATTAGAGGTCACCTTAATCCCAAAGTTCATATTGAAGATAAATATTTCCTAGCCTGGAAGGGTCTTTTGGGAGACCATCTTGGACAGGATTTTTTATGCCTAGATGGCGATTTTTTTCAGTAGAAGCTTCTACCTGTCTCTTCACTGATATTTATGTTGTTATTTATTTTGTGTGCTATCTTTTTTATGGTAGCAAATAGATAACAGTAAATATCATGGCATTTATTTGTACGTGTTATTTATATGTATAAGTACTGGGTTCTTTCTCTGGAGTTCATTCAGTGTGGACGCGTATATATATATATATATATATACATATATATATATATATATATATAAAGAGAGAGAGAGAGAGAGAGAGAGAGAGAGAGAGAGATGTGTACATATATATATGTATATATATATATATATATATATTATAAGCAAAAGAAAATATTTAGAGACCGAAGAGGAACGGTTTTAGAGATAGTGAAATGTGGCTGCGTGCCACCGTGGAGTTTTCCAGATCCGAACTACCTCCCGTCCAGTCACTGCTCGTATTGCTCGATGACACTGGTTCTTATCACATCATCTTCATTCGTCTTCTTGAACCTATGTTAAACAATTGTTGATTTAAGTCTCTTGTGGGCTGCCCATGCGCATGTGCATGGATCATGCCAAAGTTATTTATAGCAGTGTTAATCCATCAATCAAATCGTACTAAGTTATTCATAGCAGTCTTAAGCTGTCAATCAAATCAAATAACGATCGTCAACAGAAGTTGCCGCTAAATAAACCATTAACTTACTTAGAAAGCTTTCTTGGAATATAATGCTTATATCTGAAAAAGAAAGAAAGGAAGAAATAAAACAGGATACATTGAAAGTAGAGTCCAGAGAATAAATATGGAGAAAAATTGCTCATGGAAAAAAGAAAAAAACCTAAACATCGCTATTCGCCAAGATAAATCAAACTTCACAGATGACTTAACGAATATCAACATTAGCTATATCAATATTACGTTTGAAGTGACCAGACTGAAGTTTTTCCTTATTCCACACACGAGTGATTTTGACCATCCCGTTGGCTAGGGCTAAACCAGGTCACTCATTAGATACCGTGGCACTGGTAAAGGAAGGCGACTTTAATCAAGTTTAATCGAAGCTCAGTGTTGTACATTTTTCTGTTTAAATCTTGTGCGAGGTAGAATGGAAAGTAGTACAGATAATCGCAATTGTTTCATTTCTTATTTGGGTTTTTTCTTCTAAAAGTAGATGAGTAAAAAATGTAAATGTAAATATGTGTGCAATTGAAAAACATAATTGAATTTATGGATATATAACCTTAAAGGGATAATAGATTGTATTTTGACCTTATGATAATATTTTCATTTTGATTGACAACAATAATTTCCTAAACAGTTTAAGGCTTTTAAAGACCACTCATGAATGGCAGAGGCAAGGAACAGTGATATTGCCCTATCAAGGAGGACAATGCCCTGAAAAAACTAACAAGTTTGAGCTGGACTCGAACCCCAGGCTGGCGTTCACCAGTCAGGGACGTTACCACATCGCCACCTCAATATAAGGGACTTTGAATTTACTTATGATAATTACAGTTTCAGTCATGTCCTTTTTTCTAATGTATTGTAATTGTAATTTTAACAAGGACGCTTGTTGTCGACGCCCATTGCATCTTTAATCCAAATTGACTTTTTTTTTTTCATTCATATATTGTTTTGTTTTCCTTGTTTTTAATGTTTGATTGAAATCGTGAGCTACGCTCCTGCCATTTTTTCTTATAATGTCAATTTTTATAAATCAATCAATGGAAATATTCGAGCGACCTGACATGGAAAGTTTATATCAATATTAGTGATTGTTCAGGAGTTAATGTTATTATTATTGACGTCTTTTCTTTTTGGATATTAATAAGCTGACTTCCTGACAGAGGATAGCTACTGAGTGGGAATAAATAACAACAATACATCAGTGACAGTCATATCATATTGCTTATTTGTGGATGAAAACCTTCGTGCAGAAAATTTCCACAAATTTAGCCGCTTCATCTTAGCATATTTTCATATCCATTTATTTTTTTTTTAAATGTGACTTGGGGAGATCATGAATTTTATCCTTTCATATATTGTATCATCGTAATTATAATATTTTTTTTATTATTGCTTTCTCTTACTTGAGAGGATAATATTCTATCTTATTTCTCCCCCTCTTTTTTTTTTAAGTTTTTACAGTTTATATATGAAAGATTACTTTAGTGTTGTTACTCTTCTTAAAATATGTTTTTTATTATTTATTGTTTTTCTTTTAGTTTATTCATTTTCATGTTTCCCTCCCTCAATAGGCCATTTTTTCATGTTGGAGCTTTTAGGCTTAGAGCATCTTGCTTTTCCAACTAGGGCTGTAGCTAAGCAAGTAATAATAATAATAATAATAATAATAATTGTTAATATTGATCTTTACATAAGATACTGCGACCATAACAATGTAGACCAATAGCTGAAACAGTGTGATACTTTATAGACAGACATCGGTTGACATCGACGCCAGAAAAAACACTACTACCACTTTTTCTACAGCGCCAATGAATTACCGAAACGTCAGCCTGACGGAAACCAATTCAACAGGCTCCGACGTTTGTCGGAATTTCGCCTAAACCAGTGACAGCGCCATTGTTTCCTGATGTCAAATATCCTATCCCAAAGAACAACTATTACACCGAGATGTCCCGAGACCGTGTAAACGAACGCGAGTCGTCGACAGTTGCCAAGACCACGTAATCGAACACGTCTCGTTGTATGCGTTCCTTAGGAGAAAATTGTTCGAGCGTTTTTGCGTTACGTCACATTTTCCGTACTGAACACGACCGCGGTGATGCCAACCATTTTGGATTTTCGGTATATCTGATTTTTTTTTTCTTTATACAGTATTAAATCTGTTATCTTTTTTTTTTTTTTTGGAGAGTTTATATACAATATCTGATCCCCTTTTCTTCATATAGTTTTAAAACAGTTGTTTTGCTTTTTGTTGGAGACTTATATGCAATATTTGATTAACTTTTCTTTCTATACCAATTTTGAAAACTGTTAACTTGCTTTTCGCTAGAGACTTTTTATGCAATATCTGATTTATTATTTTTGTACAGTTTTAAATCTGTTATTTTGTTTTTTGCTGGACACTTTATACGCAATAGCTGACCCCTTTTTCTTTATATTGTTTTAAAACAGTTGTCTTGCTTTATTTTGGTGACTTTATATGCACTATTTGATTAATTTTTCTTTATATACCTAGTTTTAAAATTGTTATCTTGCTTTTTGTTGGAGAGTGTATATGCAATATCTGATTTCCTTTTCTTTTAACAGTTTTAAATCAGTTTTAAAACTGTTATCTTGCTTCTTGATGGAGACTTTATTTGCAATATCTGATCCCATTTTCTTTATCTAGTTTTAAAACCGTTGTATTATTTTTTGTTGGAAACTTTATTTGCAATATCTGATCTGTTTTCTTTATAAAGTTTTAAAACAGTTGTCTTATTTTTTGTTGGAAACTTTATTTGCAATATCTGATCTTTTTTCTTTATAAAGTTTTAAAACAGTCGTCTTGTTTTTTGTTGGAGGCATTATATGCAAAATTGGGTTCTTTTTTCTATATATGCTGAGTTTTGAAATTGTTGACTTGCAATTTATGGAGACTTTATTTGCAGTATGTTCTTACTTTTTCTTTATATATCAAGTTTTAACAGTTACCTTGATTCTTGTTGGAGATTCTATACAATATCTGGTTCCTTTTTCTTTACAGTTTTAAACGTTTTTCCTGCTTTTTGTTAGACTTTATGCAATATCTGCTTCCTTTTTCTTTCATTTTAAACATTTTCCTGCTTTTTGTTAGACATTATGCAATATCTGCTTCCTTTTTCTTTACAGTTTTAAACATTTTCCTGATTTTTGTTAGATTTTATGCACTATCTGCTTCCTTTTTCTTTACAGTTTTAAACATTTTTCCTGCTTTTTGTTAGACTTTATGCAATATCTGCTTCCTTTTTCTTTACAGTTTTAAACATTTTCCTGCTTTTTGTTAGACTTTATATACAATATTTGATTCATTTCTCTTTATTTATCAAGTTTTAAAACAGTTCTTTGCATCTTGTGGGAGACTTTATATGCAATCTCTTATTTCCTTTTCTTTATATACCAAGTTAAAAAAAATGCTCACAGCCAGTTTCCCCATTTCATGCAAAATACTATGTTGTTATTAAGCCTTGTACCCCAATCATTTGCAAACCATATCCGGTATGATTCCCTTTTTGCATTGCGTGTAAAATTCGCTTCCTATCTATCCTGAACCTCATTTATCTTTCCACGGACATCCAATAACGTATTGAAAGCTGTTTCCTCGCTCTTTTTCCATCGTTGCATAAATATTTTCAGAGAGAGTAAAATTATAGCTTGCAATTATTTATTTGCAAGACTGTAACATACTAGTTTGCCTTTATTTCTATGACTGTAACATTCTAGTTTGCAATTATTT
>NC_090739.1:4387810-4405310 GCF_036898095.1 Palaemon carinicauda
CACTTTTCTAACAACATTGAATTACAGACTTTTTCTCTTTGATAGTTGCTACCAGGGTTTAAACTCGAGCATGCCCCATGTGGCCATTACCTTGAATGCTGCTGCTTTTTACCTTAGAATACTTTAAAACTTTTTTCCAATTTCCTTAAATTTTAAGCTAGTAAAAACGAAATTACCTTAGGATTACCTTGAAACCATGAAAAATACCTCAAGTAATTACCTTAAAGGTCTAAACCCTGTGCAATGCTACATGGCTTCCTATTCATTTATTGTAGTTGAATATTAGTATTAGTAGCATTAGTAATGCATTTAGTTATTATATTGTAAAGGTTTAAAGGCCGTTAATGAATGGCAGAGGCAAGGGGCAGTGACATCGCCCTATCGAGCATGAAAACTACAAGAGAAGTAATGAACAATAAAAGTAACACATTTTAAGAAAGTAACATTAAATCAGATCTTTCATAAAATAAACTTTAGAAAGAGAGGAATTGGCAACTCATTATCTTCATCATTTGGGACCACATCTTCCTTAAGTTAACCCATAGATTAGAGTTGTAGCTTAGCTACCATTGCTAATAATAATAATGATAATAATAATAATATTGATAATAATAATGATGATAATAAACAATTATGAGAAATCACACACCGTCATCAGTTTGCGATCATTCCTTCCCATAAGTTTTTTTTTTTTTTTAAAGTATTTTGTTTCAATTGTTCATTACTTCTTAGATCGTTTATTTATTTCTTTATTTCGTTTCCTCGCTGGGCTATTTTTTCCTTTTGGAGCCCTTGGGCTTAAAGCATCTTGCTTTTCCAACTTGGGTTATAGCTTAGCTAGTAATAATGCTAATAATAATAATGATAATAATAATAATAATAATAACAATAATAACAACCACAAGTTAACCCCTAGATTAGGAGATACTTGGGAATCAGGAGAGATAAAAACCCATTAGAAATCTTCATCTGGTATCAATGTAAATTCCCCTCCCATTTGTCACCGAAGAATACCCTTTTATTTTGAAGCTCGAGGATTTAGAGAATCTATTTTTATGAATATTGTATCGCCAGAAAGCGCTCCATTTTTATCAGCTTTAGAGGCCCCCCCCCTCAAAAAAAAAAAAAAAAAAAAAAACGCGAATATTCCCAAAATGGCTGCCTTTCCCTTTGTTTTGCATATTAGTATAGCATTATTTTGAGGCTTTTATGTAGCGCCCATAGCGGATTTCAATAATCCGTGAGTAACAAGGACCCGTATTGCCTTCAAAAAAAAAAAAAAAAAAAAAATCGGTAAAATGAAATCATATAAATAGACGCGTTCTGTAATACAACAACAACAAAACATACAGTTATTGTAGCTCTGTGTGACATTAGCTATATTGCATGGCGTTGCAAGTGCATTGCGGGGGCCTGATATTTACATGTAGCGCTTGCATAACGCAAACGTACTCAAATGCAGTAGTAGATGTATAAATGCAGGGGTAGAAAGGAATAAAGGGAGAGACAGAGGACGAAATTATATAGATGTCTCAATATATACAGTTTACGTATGTTATTATTATTATTATTATTATTATTATTATTATTATTATTATATTGTATTTTTATTATTATTATTATTATTATTATTATTGTTATTATTACTAATATTATTATTATTATTATTATTATTGTTATTATTACAATTATTATTACTAATATTATTATTATTATTATTATTATTATTATTATTATTATTATTATTATTATTATTATTATTAGCATAGCCAAGACCATAGATGAAAAAGTAGGATGCTACATGCCCTAAGGCCCCAACAGTGAAAGTAGCCCGGTGAGGAATAGAAATAAAGTAAATAACTATCATCATCTGACGCAAAGGGCGTCGATTAGATTTCGCCAATCATCTCTATCTTGATATTTTTTTTAATTGAATTAAAAAAATAACTACATATGAAAAGTATTGAATAAAATATATGATATTTTAAGATCAGTTACAACGTTAAAAATGATCCGTCCAATGTAAAGTATAAAAAGAGACTTATGTTAAACTGTTCAACTTCAAAACATTTGTAGTAAATTTAACTATTGAAGTTTCATCGATTCAATAGCATGATTAAAAGATTATTTCACAGTTTGGTCACATCTAAAAAAAAAAAACGTAGAATACTGTAGTTTTGAACTTATTATGGAAAAGGCAAGACTATTAGTATTAAATACATGCCTAGTACTACGTAGAGAATGCGGAAGATCTGAATGAAAAGGATGGTCAGAACTATAAAAAATAGTATGCAACATGCATAAAGACCTAACTGAATGATGGTGCCAGCGTTTATTATCAAGATTAAGCATAAGAAAGGTTATAGGCCGGTAATTTTTGTTCAAAATATCAAGATGAGAGTCAGCAGCTGAAGACCAGACAGGAGAACATTTGAAACAAGGTGGAACTAGAGGGGCATTCACTAGAGCGCAGACCTCCGTGCGACAGATTATTTCTCGACCTTTTTCTCGACCTTGACCTTGTCATTTGACCTCGGCATGGATATTCATACACTCAAATGTGAATCAAGTTTAAAGTCTCTGTGGCAACGATGTCCAAACTTATGGCTGATTACGTGAATTGGACATTTTGCTTGACAATGACCTTGACCTTTGTCATTGACCTTAAAAAGTTTAATCATTTCAAAATTTTTACATAACAGTTAATCCCTGTAAGTTTCGGTACTCTACAATTAAAATTGTGGTCAGGAAGCTGTTCACAAACAAATACAGAAACATAAACAGGGGAAAAACATAACCTCCTTCTAACTTATTGGCGGAGGTAATGAAAGCATTACAATAACACTTCTGAATAGATTGATCACCGAAAATATTAAAAGACTCTCTCAATAAAGCAATATTTTGTGCAATTGAAATGTTAAGGGAGTTTTATATAGTTGAAGAGACTATATATATATATATATATATATCTATATATATATATATATATATACAGTATATATATATATATATATATATATTTATATATATATGTAGATTCGCATGCTTTTTTGCATATGCATATGAATATTTGTATTGATATTTACATAGAAATGTATATATATATATATATATATGTGTGTGTGTATATATATATATATATATATACACAAACTTCTACCTCATACTGGGATCGAACCATATTCTCTTCAAGTGGAAGACTAAGTTGATATCAATTATGCCACCAGAGGCTCAAAATTTGAGTAATCTATTGATTTTCCCCATTTAGGCCTAGTTCTTAGAGGTGAAGTTGTCATACCTACTCCCTTCCCATTATCCCCCAGCTCATATTGTTGTCAATTTACTGTAAGACGAACCTGTGAGCGATAAATGGAATCGAACGTAGGCCTATAGATTTTCATCCAGGTCACAATTCCAGAGCTCAGCCGTGGCGGGGATGGAAATCTAGCTTCTCAGAGTGGGCATTTCAAATAGAAAATATTGATTATCCTGCTTTCAAAAACCATTTACTAAAGAAAAAGAAAAATATTGAACGAGTCAGCACTTTTTTCTAAATCCTTCCTCACCCCAAGACCATCAGTTTCGCGTCTCCAATCCCTTTTAGCAACCGTAAATCTGTCTTCAGATTTGCATATCTGCGCTGTTCTTCGCAGAGATTTATGGCCTCATAATAGCGGGGGAATTAAAAGACATCTCGATTAAACCAAACGTTAGTCGCAAAACTTTTTTTTTTTTTTTTTTTTTTTTTTTTTGAGGAAGAGAGAATTTTGTGAGAAAGTTCCCTCTCGGGGAATATTTCTAAATGTCATCGGATTCGCCCAACTTCTTAATGACTTTCGAAAGTTGTTTCAATTAAGAAACCTCGGCTATAATGTGTGTGGTTTTTTTTTTCTATGTAGAATAATTACTTGCCACTTTTAAGTTTGGTGCGACTGGAAAATCAGTTTTATTTTGCAGAGATCTTAAGTTCTTTTAGGTTTAGATTGGCTATGAACTTTGTTATTAATTCGAACAATTCGAGTTGGTTCGGTTCTAGATTTTTTTTTTTTTTTTTTGTAATATAACATATCATACTTTGTTATTAATCCGAACACTTGGAGTTTTTGTTAGAATGTAAAGGAATGTCAGATCTATTAAAAATGTTATGCAACATCTGTAAAGTCCTGATTGAATGATGGTGCCAGCGTTTAGTATCAAGATTAAAGATAAGAAAATTTATGGACCCCTGGTTTTTGTCCAACAAATTAAGATGAGAGTCAGCAGCTGAAGACCAGACTGGAGAACAACATTTGAAACAAGGTAGAATTAAAGGGGCAGTCAGTAGAGCGTAGAACTGGGTTGCAGCTTATTTCTCGACCTTGATCTTGACATTTGACCTTGGTGTGAATATTCATACACTCAAATATGAATAAAGTTTAAAGTCTCTGTGGCAACGATGTCCAACCTTATGGCTGATTACGTGAATTGGACATTTTGCTTGACCGGGATTTTGACCTTTGACCTTGACCTTCCAATATTTAATTATTTTAACCTTATTACATAACAGTTAATCCTTGCAAGTTTCATTATTCTACGATTGAAATTGTAGCCAGGAAGCTGTTGACACAAAAACACGCACACTTAAACAGGGGTTAAACATAATCTCCTCGAAACTTCGTTGGCGGAGGTAATGAAAGAATTACAATAATACTTCTGGATAGATTGATCACCGAAAATATTAAACGACTATCTGAATAAGGCAATATTTTGTGCAATTGAAATGTTAAAGGAGTTTTATATAGTTCAAAGAGACATTATATAAATGTATATGTATATATATATATATATATATATATATATGTATATATATATGCTTGTATATTCGTATATTTATTTGTATATGTATATGAATATTTGTATTGATATTTATATACAAATGTATACTGAATATAGAGAAATTCCTACTTCACACTGAAATCGGACCATAGTCTCTTCAAGTGAAAGGCTAGGTAGATAACAATCATGCCACCAGAAGCTCAAAATTTGAGTACTCTATTAATTTTGCTCATTTAGTTCCTAGCCTAAGAATCTTAGGGGTGAGGTTGTCACCCCTACGCCCTTATTATAGTCATCCGGATCTTATTATTGTCAATTTACTGTAAGACGAACCTGTGAGCGATGAATGGCATCGAACGTAGGCCCATAGATTTTCATCCATGTCACAATTCCAGAGCTCAACCGTAGCGGGGATGGAAATATAGGCTCTCAGAGTGGGCATTTCAAATTGAAAATATTGATTATCCCACTTGCAAAAACCATTTACTGAAAGAAATGAAAATATTGAACGAGTCAGCATTTTTTTCTAAATCCTTCCTCACCCGAAGACCATCAGTTTCGCGTCTCCAATCCCTTTTAGCAACCGTAAATCTGTCTTCAGAATTGCATATCTGTGCTGTTCTTCGCAGAGATTTATGGCCTCATAATAGCGGGGGAATTAAAAGCCACCTCGATAAAACCAAACGTTGGACGCAAACTTTTTTTTTTTTTTTTTTTTTTTTTTGAGGAAGAGAGAATTTTGTGAGAAAGTTCCCTCTCGGGGAATATTTCTAAATGTCATCGGATTCGCCCAACTTCTTAATGACTTTCGAAAGTTGTTTCAATTAAGAAACCTCGGCTATAATGTGGGTGGTTTTTTTCTATGTAGAATAATTACTTGCAACTTTTAAGTTTGGTGCGACGGGAAATTTAGTTTTACTTTGCAGAGATCTTAAGTTTTTTTTAGGTTTAGATTGGCTATGAACTTTCTTATTAATTCGAGCAATTTGAGTTGGTCAGGTTTGAGATTTTATTATTATATAAAATTTCGAAGTTCGATATAAATCCGAACACTTGGAGTTTTCGGCTTCAGTGAAATTTCAGATTTAATGTTAAAGGCGTTGGGCACAACTGGCCGTACTACCAGCTACGGGAGGTATACGGGCAAAATTTGTGTGAAATCGTGGGTGTGACGCAAGGGGCACGCAACAGTCTTGGACCTCGTAGCCCGCCGTATACCAGTCGCAGAATCTTTACTCGCTGCACTAAAATGTTCTGCGGCAGTCAAGAAAATTTGTAGTCGCATACAGGATGCACGGGTGACGCAAGTAAGCCGTGCGTGTGACTTACGTGTAAATTGCGTGCCGTAGGATTTTATGTGGCATGATCTCCTCACATTAGTCGTGCGTGTAATTTGCGTGTAACTTGCGTCACAAGTACGAGCCACGCACGTTTATCGTTCGGAATTAAAGAAAGTATGTGGTCCGTGCATGCACCGTGCGATGCAATTGCGGCAAAAGTAGGTGTGTAGTACAATGACCGGATGACGTTAGTACTAATGCACGATATTTACATTTTTTCAGGGTATATATTCTGCTGCAGCAAGTAGTTCATCATTCAGTCGTTAGGTCGTTCATCATGGCTGTTATGCTAGAGAGAGTGAGAAGAATCCTTCATATGACGACACTTGCGAACCGTGCGGCACCCGTGCGTCACACCTACTTCACCCGTACTGAACACTCAACGCACTAACTACCAATTACATTGCAGGAGTTCATGGCTACGACTGAAAAATTCCCAGACACGTACGGCTAAAAAATTCGTACGGGGAGCTGTGCCCAACGCCTAAGGGTCACTCTATGTCATTTAGTTTAAATTACTTCCGTGGTTTGTTATCAAATAAATAGTTGAAGTTAATATCAGAGGGGATTTCAAATGATATATATATATATATATATATATATACATGTATATTTGTACATGTATATGAATATTTGTATTGATATTTACATACAAATTTATATATAGAGAAATTTCTACATCACACTGGGATCGAACCCTAGTCTTTCCAAGTGAAAGACTAGGTCGATATCAATTGTGGCACCAGTGCAGACTCAAAATTTGAGTACGATATTGATTTTCCCCATTTAGGCCTGGTTCTTAGAGGTGAAGTTGTCATACCGACTCCCTGCCTATAGTTCCCCCCCCCCCCCCGCTCTTATAATTGTCAATTTACTGTAAGACGAACCTGTGACCGATATATGGAATCGAACGTGGTCCTATAGATTTTCAACCAAGTCACAATTCCAGAGCTCAACCGTAGTGGGGATGGAAATCTAGCCTCTCAGAGTGAGTGGGCATTTCAAATAGAAAATATTGATTATCCGGCTTTCAAAAACCATTTACTAAAAGAAAAAAAAATATTGAACGAGTCAGCACTTTTTTCTTAAATCCTTCCTCACCCCAAGATCATCAGTTTCGCGTCTCCAATCCCTTTCAGCAACCGTAAATCTGTCTTCAGATTTGCATATCTGCGCTGTTCTTCGCAGAGATTTATGGCCTCATAATAGCGGGGGAATTAAAAGCCACCTCGATAAAACCAAACGTTGGACGCAAAAAATTTTTTTTTCTTTTTTGAGGAAGAGAGAATTTTGTGTGAAAGTTCCCTCTCGGGGAATATTTCTAAATGTCATCGGATTCGTCCAACTTCTTAATGACTTTCGAAAGTTGTTTCAATTAAGAAACCTCGGCTATAATGTGGGTGGTTTTTTTCTTCTTATGTAGAATAATTACTTGCCACTTTTAAGTTTGGTGCGACGGGAAATTCAGTTTTAATTTGCAGAGATCTTAAGTTTTCTTTTAGGTTTAGATTGGCTATGAACTTTGTTATTATTTCGAGCAATTCGAGTTGGTTCGGTTCGAGATTTTATTATCATATAAAATTTCGAAGTTTGTTATAAATCTGAACACTTGGAGTTTTCGGCTTTAGTGAAATTTCAGATTTAATGTTTAAGAATAATACTATGTCATTTAGTTTAAATTAGTTTCGTGGTTTGTTATCAAATAAACGGATGAAGTTAGTTTCAAAGGGGATATTGAATAATATATATATATATATATATACATACATATATATATATATATATATATATTTGTATATGTGCATGAATATTTGCATTAATATTTACATACAAATGTATATATAGAGAAATTTCTACCCCAAGTGAAAGGCTAGGTCGATATCAATCATGTCAGCAGACTCAAAATTTGAGTAATATATTGTTGGATTTTCATATATATATATATATATATATACATATACATATATACACATATACACACACACATATATATATATATATATATATGTATATATATATATATATATATGTGTGTGTGTGTATATATATATATATATCTATATATATATAAATATCACCCACGAATGGCATTTAATACCGGATTCTATCTTGGGAATATATATCCACTTGGAATTCATTGTATGGTAACAGCTTCTGGCCGGGTGGAGATTCGAACCCCCACCTGTGGGCCGGAAACCATGCCAGCAACGACTCTACCGACTGAGCTAACTCTTGATAGCTCAGTCGGTAGAGTTAGCCGGGTGGAGATTCAAACCCCCAACTGTGGGCCGGAAACCATGCCAGCAACGACTCTACCGACTGAGCATTCGAACCCCCACCTGTGGGCCGGAAACCATGCCAGCAACGACTCTACCGACTGAGCATTCGAACCCCCACCTGTGGGCCGGAAACCATGCCAGCAACGACTCTACCGACTGAGCTATCTCTTGATAGCTCAGTTGGTAGAGTCGGCCGGGTGGAGATTCGAACCCCCACCTGTGGGCCGGAAACCATGCCAGCAACGACTCTACCGACTGAGCATTCGAACCCCCACCTGTGGGCTGGAAACCATGCCAGCAACGACTCTACCGACTGAGCATTCGAACCCCCACCTGTGAGCCGGAAACCATGCCAGCAACGACTCTACTGACTGAGCAATCTCTTAATAGCTCAGTCGGTAGAGTCGTTGCTGGCATAGTTTCCGGCCCACAGGTGTGGGTTCGAATCTCCACCCGGCCAGAAGCTGTTACCATAAAATGAATTCCAAGTGGATATATATTCCCAAGATAGAACTCGGTATTTAATGCCATTCGTGGGGGATATTTACATTGATTGAAGTCACTTGTGCTTGTGATATATATATATATACATATATATATATATATATATATATATATAAAATGATGATTTTCCCCATTTAATTTTTAGGGGTGAGGGTGACTCCCTTCCTATAGTCCCCCCACTCTTATTGCCAATTTACTATAAGACGAACCTGTGAGCGATAAATAGAATCGAACGTAGTCCCATAGATTTTCATCAAATTTTCAATTCCAGTGCTCAGCTGTAGCGGGGATGGAAATCTAAACTCTCAGACTGGTATTTCTAGTTGAAAATATCGATTATCCGGCTTTCAAAACCATTTACTAAAAGAAAAAAAAATTTTGAACGAATCAGCACTTTTTTTCTAAATCCTTCCTCACCCCAAGACCATCAGTTCCGCGTCTCCAATCCCTTTCAGCAACCGTAAATCTGTCTTCAGATTTGCATATCTGCGCTGTTCTTCGCAGAGATTTATGGCCTCATAATAGCGGGGGAATTAAAAGCCACCTCGATAAAACCAAACGTTGGACGCAAAACATTTTTTTTTTTTTTTTTGAGGAAGAGAGAATTTTGTGTGAAAGTTCCCTCTCGGGGAATATTTCTAAATGTCATCAGATTCGCCCAACTTCTTAATGACTTTCGAAAGTTGTTTCAATTAAGAAAACTCAGCTATAATGTGGGTGTTTTTTTTTTCTTATGTAGAATAATTACTTGCCACTTTTAAGTTTGGTGCGACGGAAAATTCAGTTTTAATTTGCAGAGATCTTAAACTTTTTTTTTAGGTTTAGATAGGCTATGAACTTTGTTATTAATTCGAGCAATTCGAGTTGGTTCGGTTTGAGATTTTATTATTATATAAAATTTCGAAGTTTGTTATAAATCCGAACACTTGGAGTTTTCGGCTTCAGTGAAATTTCAGATTTAATGTCTAAAGGTCACTCACTCTATGTCATTTAGTTTAAATTACTTTCGCAGTTTGTTATCAAATAAATAGATGAAGTTAATATCAGAGGGGATTTCAAATGATATATATATATATATATATATATATATATACACATGTATATTTGTATATGTATATGAATATTTGTATTGGCGTTTACATGCAAATTTATTTATAGAGAAATTTCTACGTCACACTGGGATCGAACCCTAGTCTCTTCAAGTGAAAGGCTAGGTCGATATCAGTTTTGGCACCAGTGCAGAGACTCAAAATTTGAGTACGATATGGATTTTCCCCATTTAGGCCTAGTTCTTAGAGGTGAAGTTGTCATACCTACTCCCTTCCTATAGTCTCCCCCCCCCCCCCCAGCTCTTATAATTGTCAATTTACTGTAAGACGAACCTGTGAGCGATAGATGGAATCGAACGTAGGCCCATAGATTTTCATCCAGGTCACAATTCCAGAGCTCAGCCGTTGCGGGGATGGAAATCTAGCCTCTCAGAGTGGGCATTTCAAATAGAAAATTTTGATTATCCGGCTTTCAAAAACCATTTACTAAAAGAAAAAAAATATTGAATGAGTCAGCATTTTTTTTCTAAATCCTTCCTCACCCGAAGACCATCAGTTTCACGTCTCCAATCCCTTTTAGAAACCGTAAATCTGTCTTCAGATTTGCATATCTGCGTTGTTCTTCGCAGAGATTTATGGCCTCATAATAGCGGAGGAATTAAAAGCCACCTCGATAAAACCAAACGTTGGACGCCAAATATTTTATTATTTTTTTATTTTACCTTTTTCTTTTTTTTGAGGAAGAGAGAATTTTGTGAGAAAGTTCCCTCTCGGGGAATATTTCTAAATGTCATTGGATTCGCCCAACTTCTTAATGACTTTCGAAAGTTGTTTCAATTAAGAAACCTCGGCTATAATGTGGGTGTTTTTTTTTTTTTCTATGTTGAATAATTACTTGCAACTTTTAAGTTTGGTGCGACGGGAAATTCAGTTTTAATTTGCAGAGATCTTAAGTTGGTTTTTTATGTTTAGATTGGCCATGAACTTTGTTATTAATTCGAAAAATTCGAGTTGGTTCAGTTCCAGATTTTTTTTTTTATATATTATAACATTTCGCACTGTGTTATTAATCCGAACACAGACATTTTGTTAAAATCGTAGTATAGTAATAAAGGATTTCTTTCCGCTTCATTGGATTTTCGTATTTAATGTATAAGGATCCTCCTATGTCCTTTAGTTTAAATTGGTTTCGGGGTTTGTTATCAAATAAATAGATAAAGTTAATTTCAGAGGGGATTTCGTTGAGATACTACCGCTAGAGAGTTACAGGGTCCTTTGACTGGCCAGACAGCACTACATTGGATCCCGCTATCTCTGGTAACGGCACATTTCAATGCTGCCGACACATACACAGAATTGTCTGGCCTATCCTTTACACATTCTCCTCTTTCCTCATACATTTGACAACACTGAAATTACCAAACAACTCTTCTTCTGTCAAGAGGTTAACTATTGCACTGTCATTGTTCAAAGGCCACTTGCCATTAGGTAAGGGTAGAAGAGACTCTTTAGCTACGGTAAGCAGCTCTTCTAGGAGAAATACACTCCAATATAAATACATTGTTCCCTAGTCTTAGGTAGTGCCATAGCCTCTCTACCAAATGTTTATATAGAGAAATTTCTAGCTCTTACTAGGATCGAACCCTAGTCTCTTCAATTGAAAGACTAGGTCGATATCAAATATGCCACCAGTGCAGAGGCTCAAAATTTAAGTAATATATTGATTTTCCCCATATAGGCCTAGTTCTTAGAGGTGATATTGTCACCCCTAACCCCCCCCCCCCCCAGCTCTTATTGTTGCCAATTTACTGTAAGTCGAACCTGTGAGCGATAAATGGAATGGAACGTAGTCCCATAGATTCTCATCCAAGTGACAATTCTAGAACTCAACAAATGCGGGGAAGGACATCTAGGCTCTCAGAGTGGTATTTTTAGTTGAAAATGTTGATTATCCTGCTTTCAAAAAACATTTACTAAAAGAAAAAAAAAATGATTGAACTAAACGGCACTTTTAAATTTCCTAATCCTTCCTCATCCCAAGACCATCAGTTTCGCGTATCCAATCCCTTTTAGCAACCGTAAATCTGTCTTAAAATTTGCATATCTGCGCTGTTCTTCGCAGAGATTTATGGCCTCATAATAGCGGGGGAATTAAAAGGCATCTTGATAAAACCAAACGTTGGACGCAAAACATTTTATTTTTTTATTTTTTGAGGAAGAGAGAATTTTGTGAGACAGTTCCCTCTCGGGGAATATTTCTAAATGTCATCGGATTCGCCCAACTTCTTAATGACTTTCGAAAGTTGTTTCAATTAAGAAACCTCGGCTATAATGTGGGTGGTTTTTTTTTTTCTTATGTAGAATAATTACTTGCAACTTTCAAGTTTGGTGCGACGGAAAATTCAGTTTTAATTTGCAGAGATCTTAAGTTTTTTTAGGCTTAGATTGGCTATGAACTTTGTTATTAATTCGAAAAATTTGAGTTGGTTCAGTTCCAGATTTTTTTTTTTATAATATAACAATTGGCACTGTTATTAATCCGAACACAGTGATTTTGTTAAAATCGTAGTATAATAATAAAGGATTTCTTTCCGCTTCATTGGATTTTCGTATTTAATGTATAAGGATCCTCCTATGTCCTTTAGTTTAAATTGGTTTCGGGGTTTGTTATCAAATAAATAGATAAAGTTAATTTCAGAGGGGATTTCGTTGAGATACTACCGCTAGAGAGTTACAGGGTCCTTTGACTGGCCAGACAGCACTACATTGGATCCCGCTATCTCTGGTAACGGCACATTTCAATGCTGCCGACAGATACACAGAATAGTCTGGCCTATCCTTTACACATTCTCCTCTTTCCTCATACATTTGACAACACTGAAATTACCAAATTATTCTTCTTCTCTCAAGAGGTTAACTACTGCACTGTCATTATTCAAAGGCCACTTTCCTCTAGGTAAGGGTAGAAGAGACTCTAGCTACGGTAAGCAGCTCTTCTAGGAGAAGGACACTCTTCATTCAAAGCATTGTTCCCTGGTCTTAGGTAGTGCCATAGCCTCTCTACCAAATGTATATATAGAGAAATTTCTAGCTCTTACTAGGATCGAACCCTAGTCTCTTCAATTAAAAGACTAGGTCGATATCAAATATGCCACCAGTGCAGAGGCTCAAAATTTATGTAATATATTGATTTTCCCCATTTAGGCCTAGTTCTTAGAGGTGATATTGTCACCCCTACTCCCCGCCCCCCAGCTCTTACTGTTGCCAATTTACTTTAAGTCGAACCTGTGAGTGATAAATGGAATGGAACGTAGTCCCATAGATTCTCATCCAAGTGACAATTCTAGAACTCAACAAATGCGGGGAAGGACATCTAGGCTCTCAGAGTGGTATTTTTAGTTGAAAATGTTGATTATCCTGCTTTCAAAAAACATTTACTAAAAGAAAAAAAAAATGATTGAACTAAACGGCACTTTTAAATTTCCTAATCCTTCCTCACCCCAAGACCATCAGTTTCGCGTATCCAATCCCTTTCAGCAACCGTAAATCTGTCTTCAGATTTGCATATCTGCGCTGTTCTTCGCAGAGATTTATGGCCTCATAATAGCGGGGGAATTAAAAGCCACCTCGATAAAACCAAACGTTGGACGCAAATTTTTTTTTTTTTTTTTTTTTTTTTTTTTTTTTTTGAGAAAGAGAGAATTTTGTGTGAAAGTTCCCTCTCGGGGAATATTTCTAAATGTCATCGGGTTCGCCCAACTTCTTAATGACTTTCGAAAGTTGTTTCAATTAAGAAACCTCGGCTATAATGTGGGTGGTTTTTTTTTTTTTTTTTCCTATGTAGAATAATTACTTGCAACTTTTAAGTTTGGTGCGACGGAAAATTCAGTTTTAATTTGCAGAGATCTTAAGTTTTTTTTAGGTTTAGATTGGCTATGAACTTTGTTATTAATTCGAGCAATTCGAGTTGGTTCGGTTCGAGATTTTATTATTATATAAAATTTCGAAGTTTGTTATAAATCCGAACACTTGGAGTTTTCGGCTTCAGTGAAATTTTAGATTTAATGTTTAAGGATCATTCTATGTCATTTAGTTTAAATTAGTTTCGTGGTTTGTTATCAAATACACTGATGAAGTTAGTTTCAAAGGGGATATCGAATAATGTATATATATATATATATATATATATATATATATATATATATATATATATATATATATATATATGTATATATATATATATACTATATATATATGTAGGAATATTTGCATTAAGATTTACATACAAATGTATATATAGAGAAATTTCTACCTCATGCTGGGATCGAACCCTAGTCTCTTCAAGTGAAAGGTAAGGTCGATATCAATCATACCAGCAGATGCTCAAAATTTGAATAATATATTGTGGGGATTTTCATATATATATATATATATATATATATATATATATATATATATTTATATATGTATATATATATATATATATATATATATATATATATATATATATATATATATATATATATATATATATATATATATGTGTGTGTGTGTGTGTGCGTGAGTGTGTGTGTGCACTTGTTGATTTTCCCCATTAATTTCTTAGGAGTGAGGGTTTCAACCCTACTCCCTTCCTATAGTCCCCCCACTCTTATTGCCAATTTACTATAAGACGAATCTGTGAGCGATAAATGGAATCGAACCTGGTCCTATAGATTTTCATCCAGGTCACAATCCCAGAGCTTAGTCGTGGCGGGGATGGAAATCTAGCCTCTCAGAGTAGGCATTTCGTATTGAAAATGTTGATTATCCTACTTTCAAAAACCATTTACTAAAAGAAAAAAAAAATATATGGAACAAGTCAGCACTTTTTTCTAAATCCTTCCTCACCCGAAGACCATCAATTTCGCGTTTCCAATCCCTTTTAGCAACCGTAAATCTGTCTTCAGATTTGCATATCTGCGCTGTTCTTCGCAGAGATTTATGGCCTCATAATAGTGGAGGATTTAAAAGGCACCTCTATGAAACCAAACGCTGGACGCAAACTTACTTACTTATTTTTTTTTTTTTTTTTTTTTGAGGAAGAGAGAATTTTGTGAGAAAGTTCCCTCTCGGTGAATATTTCTAAATGTCCTCGGATTCGCCCAACTTCTTAATGACTTTCGAAAGTTATTTCAATTAAGAAACCTCGGCTATAATGTGGGTGGGTTTTTTTTTTCTTATGTAGAATAATTACTTGCCACTTTTAAGTTTGGTGCGACGGAAAATTCAGTTTTAATTTGCAGAGATCTTAAGTTTTTTTTTTTTAGGTTTAAATTGGCTATGAACTTTGTTATTAATTCGAGCAATTCGAGTTGGTTCGGTTTGAGATTTTATTATTATATAAAATTTCAAAGTTTGTTATAAATCCGAACACTTGGAGTTTTCGGCTTAAGTGAAATTTCAGATTTAATGTTTAAGGATCATTCTATGTCATTTAGTTTAAATTAGTTTCGTGGTTTGTTATCAAATAAACAGATGAAGTTAGTTTCAAAGGGGATATCGAATAATATATATATATATATATATATATATATATATATATATATATATATATATATATATATATATATATATATTTATATATATATATATATATATATATATATATATATATATATATATATATATATATATATATATATATTTGTATATGTGTATGAATATTTGCACTAACATTTACATACAAATGTATATATAGAGAAATTTCTACCTCGAGCTGGGATCGAACCCTAGTCCCTTCAAGTGAAAGGCTAGGTCGATATCAATCATGCCAGCAGATACTCAAAATTTGAGTAATATATTGTTGGATTTTCATATATATATATATATATATATATATATATATATATATATTATATATATATATATATATATATATATTATATATATATATATATATATATATATATATATATATATATATATATATATATCACCCACGAATGGGATTTAATACCGAATTCTATCTTGGGAATATATATCCACTTGGAATTCATTTTATGGTAACAGCTTCTGGCCGGGTGGAGTTTCGAACCCCCACCTGTGGGCTGGAAACCATGCCAGCAACGACTCTACTGACTGAGCTATCTCTTGATAGCTCAGTCGGTAGAGTCCCACCACTCTTTTTGCCAATTTACTATAAGACGAATCTGTGAGCGATAAATGGAATCGAACTTGGTCCTATAGATTTTCATCCAGGTCATAATCCCAGAGCTTAGCCGTGGCGGAGGTGGAAATCTAGTCTCTCAGAGTGGTATTTCGTATTGAAAATGTTGATTATCCTGATTTAAAAAACCATTTACTAAAAGAAAAAAAAAAAATATTGAACGAGTCATCACTTTTTTCTAAATCCTTCCTCACCCCAAGACCATCAATTTCGCGTCTCCAATCCCTTTTAGCAACCGTAAATCTGTCTTCAGATTTGCATATCTGCGCTGTTCTTCGCAGAGATTTATGGCCTCATAATAGCGGGGGAATTAAAAGCCACCCCGATAAAACTAAGCGTTGAACGCAAACTTTTTTTTTTTTTTTTGAGGAAGAGAGAATTTTGGGAGAAAGTTCCCTCTCGGGAAATATTTCTAAATGTCATCGGATTCGCCCAACTTCTTAATGACTTTCGAAAGTTGTTTCAATTAAGAAACCTCGGCTATAATGTGGATGGTTTTTTTCTTATGTAGAATAATTACTTGCAACTTTTTTAAGTTTGGTGTGACGGGAAATTTAGTTTTAATTTGCAGAGATCTTAAGTTTGTTTTTTAAGTTTAGATTGGCTATGAACTTTGTAATTAATTCGAAAATTTCGAGTTGGTTCAGTTCCAGATTTTTTTTTATAATATAACAATTGGCACTGTGTTATTAATCCGACCACAGAGATTTTGTTAAAATCGTAGTATAGTAATAAATGATTTCTTTCCGCTTCATTGGATTTTCGTATTTAATGTATAAGGATCCTCCTATGTCCTTTAGTTTAAATTGGTTTCGGGGTTTGTTATCAAATAAATAGATAAAGTTAATTTCAGAGGGGATTTCGTTGAGATACTACCGCTAGAGAGTTACAGGGTCCTTTGACTGGCCAGACAGCACTACATTGGATCCCGCTATCTCTGGTAACGGCACATTTCAATGCTGCCGACACATACACAGAATTGTCTGGCCTATCCTTTACACATTCTCCTCTCTCCTTATACACTTGATAACACTGAAATTACCAAACAACTCTTCTTCTCTCAAGATGTTAACTACTGCACTGTCATTGTTCAATGGCCACTTTCCTCATAGTAAGGGTAGAAGAGACTCTAGCTACGGTAAGCAGCTCTTCTAGAAGGACACTCTAAAATCAAACCATTGTTCCCTAGTCTTAGTTAGTGCCATAGCCTCTGTACCATGGTCTGCCACTGTCTTGGGTTAGAGATCTCGTGCTTGAGGGTACACTCGGGTACACTATTCTATCCTGTTTCTCTTCCTTTTTTTA
>NC_090739.1:4407810-4413542 GCF_036898095.1 Palaemon carinicauda
CCCCACCGCTGATCACAATAGAAATACGAGATGATGATTGTTGATCGGTCATTATGTATCGATATAATTAATGGATCGCCTTATTTAAATTTTAATTAGTTGTTTACAAACACTTGAAGGAGCTTCTCTTATTATCCGAGCAAGTTCAACTGCTGTGTAGGTATTAGGTTGGCCAGGACACCAGCCACCCGTTGAGATACTACGACTAGAGAGTCATTGGGTCCATTGACTGGCCAGGCCAAATGATGATAATGTTTTAGAATTTTATCCTGTCAAATAATCAGCGGATCTTGGTCTCCTGTTGCCTCAGGAGATGAGGAGGATATTATATAGAGATTATTTGTTGGTGATTCGAAGTTTATATGTTATTAAGGAAATTATGAAATCTTCATTTACAATGCCGAGGCATTCGGCTGTAATCATGGTAGGTTAATGTCCAAGGTAATTAAATCTGTAATATTTTTTATGAAATGAGTGACGTCAGTGGTGGACAGCTTCCATAATGACATGGAGGAGAGTAAAAAAAAAAAAAAAAAAAAAAAAAAAAAAAAAAAAAAAAAAAAAAAAAAAAAAAAAAAAAAACATTAGTTGCCTTAACGTGGTGAAAGGGTTTCTGTATCGCCATGATCAGCAAAGTTATATTAATCAGGGCCACCCATACTAGGTTGATTTGCTGTAAGTTATCAGATAAAAATTGTCCTGAAACATTAATTTTAATCGTGCGTCACTTCATAATTATTAATGAGGATGCATTGCAATTTTTCTGGCATTTCACTTTTGATAAATACACTCATTTTATCATTGTATTTACTGTTTTGTTTTTAATTAGGTAAATCTTTGTTTATGTCTGTCTGAAATAAACTAATGAAGTGAAAAATTATGTTCATATATTGTATGTATATACATGCATATATGTATCATCATTATTAGAAAGAAGAATATGGGTAAACCATATATATATATATATATATATATATATATATATATATATATATATAATATATATATATATATATATATATATATATATATAAATATATATATAAAAGAATAAGCCAGACTATTCTGTGAATGTGTAGGCAAAAGGAAAAATGAGGCGTAATCAGAGAGAAGGATCCAATATAGTACTGTCTGGCCAGTCAAAGGACCCCATAACTCTCTAGCGGTAATATCTCAACGGGCGGCTGGTGCCTTGGCCAATCTATTACCTGGAATTGGACAGAATAACAGATTGCCTTCTGTCAAAAATAAATTGTATAATAAATGAAAAAAATATAAATTAGAAACACCAAAGATTAAACAAACAAATATACACAAAAAAATAAACAGGAAGTCGCCTTTAAGTCATTACCAAGAACAATTTTAACTTTATATTTTTGTTATTGACTTTGTATGATTACTTGGTTGGCCGATAACCCGTATTAATTGAAATTCAATCGTCGAATTCAATTTGCATCGGTATTCCCTTTCATCTTATGAATGCAAATCGGGGGGGGGGGGTGAGAGAGGGGCCGGTTGTCCTTATACATTTAGTTTAATCGTGCGGCACTTCATTCATTATTAATGAGAATGCATTGCAATGTGTCAGGCATTTCACTTTTGATAAATACGCTTATTATACGTTTTTTATTGTTTGTTTTTTTAGTAAATTAGGTAAATCTTTGTTTACTTATTTATGATGCTTAAATCGCAAATAGGGTGATGAAGTGAATGGTTATGTTCGTATACAGTATGTATATATATACATATATGCATCATTATACACTGAAAAGGATATGTGTATACATTATTGATATTTTTATATATATATATATATATATATATATGTGTGTGTGTGTGTGTGTGTATGTATGTATGTATGCAGGCATATATCCTCATCATCATCATCATCTCCCCTCACGCCTATTGAGGCAAAGGGCCTCGGTTAGATCTCGCCAGTTGTCTCTACATCTTTTAATTCAAAACTTCTCCATTCATCATCTCTTACTTCACGCTTCATAGTCCTCAGCTGTGTAGGCCTGGGTCTTCCAACTATTCTAGTGCCCTTGTGGAGCCCAATTATACATCTAATATAATAATACGTCTAATAATATATATATATATATATATATATATATATATATATATATATATATATATATATAGTATATATATATATATATATATATTCTTACAATATACTGCATATACAGACAATACATATATGTATTTATATATATATATATAATATATATAATATATATATATATATATATATATATATATATATTATGTGTGTGTGATGATTTTGTTACTAATTTACCAGTAACTGAATACGGCAACACAGTGGAAATGGCTTAATTTATTTTCCTAGTGTCTACTTCAATTTGACCTGAGTATGCTTGGCAGAAACGAAATCCTTTAATTTCTCTCGTGGAAGCGGAGGAGATGAATTCATTTCCATCTCTGTTCTGCTCCCTGAAAGGCATAGGCTGGAATCCTGTTTTAAAGGTCGCTCGTGAGTGGTAGAGGCAAGGTACAGGGACTATGCCCTAGCAGGACAATGTTTTCGAGACTGAACATATATACATAAGGAGTGCTTAAGTCCCATCACCAGGACCAGGTAGGGCCAGGCAATGACTGCTGATGACTTATCAAGTAGAGCTATAGGCTCCCCCATACTCCCTTCCGTTGCTTACATGGATAGTGAGGTTGCGTACACTATGGAGTTTGAGTGGGTCTCGAACCCCAGTGCACCAGATCGCTTGGTAGGGATGTTTTCAATAGGTTAGCACTGATACGAGCCCCAGTCCAGCAGATCGCTAGACATTTCCAGCAGGATAGCGCTAATATGATCCCCAGTCCAGTAGATTACCAGGCAGGGACGATTCCAGTAGGCTAGGACCAACACGAATCCTAGTTCAGGAGATCGACAGGCAGGGACGTTTACAGTCGGCTAGCTTTAACATGAACTCCAGTCCAGCAGATCGCTAGGCATTGACATATCAAGTAGGCTAGCACATATATACAACCGTTTAGGTTTTTTTTTTTTTATGCGTGTGCGTGTTAGTACGTTCGCTCACGTTTAGTCATATATTTAACCGATTCAAGCAAACCACCCTTTGAAGCATACATCATCGAATAATCTCTGAAATGGGTGCTTTTATTACTGCCATTACTTTCATTCTCAATTTACCACCCACTTTTGCGGTCGAGAAGAGCGCTCAAAATCATGATGGGAGGCTCATTCTATTATCCGGCTCCATTATCTCTCTCCCAACTCATAATTCCTTATTAGTCTCTACGTCCGTCACTTCTATGTTCCAGTCAGATGTTTATTTTTCATCTCTATCTGAGAAAAGTATTGCGCATAAAATGGGAAGAGGGTTGGGCGTCTCTCTCTCTCTCTCTCTCTCTCTCTCTCTCTCTCTCTCTCTCTCTCTCTCTCTCTCTCTCTCTC
The DNA here is from genome assembly GCF_036898095.1 of Palaemon carinicauda. Taxonomy (NCBI): domain Eukaryota; kingdom Metazoa; phylum Arthropoda; class Malacostraca; order Decapoda; family Palaemonidae; genus Palaemon; species Palaemon carinicauda. Next base: position 4,411,250 of record NC_090739.1, read on the forward strand.
TCTCTCTCTCTCATTATGTTCTGTGAAGGTATATTCACAAGGGATATTGGGAAAATAGTAATTTTTAGCGATAGTATATATATATATATATATATATATATATATATATATATATATATATGTATGTATATGTATATGTATAAAATATATATATATATATATATATATATATATATATATATATATATATATATATATATATATATATATATATATAATATGTATATATATAAAATATATATAAATATATATATATATATCTATATATATAAATATGTATATATATGCATATATATGTATATATATGTATATACAGACGTACGTCTACTGGTCTCTCCAAGTACCTCGGATAGGCCGACACGGAGTAACCATAACCTGGGGGAGAGGGGGTACCACGAGATGAACACTCGGAAACCACAATATGTGTGTGTGCTTATCTAAATATTTAGTCATCATTTTGACGGCCGCCTACACTAGTTTATCATAATAAACAATTTTAGCAAGATTAAGAATACCAGATATTAAGAAAATGTATGAAACTGAAGGAAAAACAAAAGAAAATGCAGCTTGCATTTAATCTCAAGATGAAGCATTTCTTTCTCCAAATTCATACCGAAAGAGCCATTTCTTCAGAAATATTCTTACTCGGAAGGGGACAAGCTTGGTTTCATCTAATGAGAAAAAGTCAAGAAAGAAGAGCATCATTATTTTAGCCCCAGCTATGTATTAAAACATTTCTATGTGAGAAGACTCTGGACATAAGTGTTGCTGCAGCTTCAAGAAAACAGAGGCAGGGACTAGCGCAATATCTACTTAAGATTTTTTCTTGTTGCTGTTAAATCATGTTAAGGTGGGCATATGCCTCCAGGAGCCCTTGTTTCTTGATCAGCCATAAATAATCTTTAAAGGTCACTCATGAATGGCAGAAGCAAGGGACAGGACTACATACAGATGATTATAAGCGGCCAAGCCCCCTTAAGGTAAGACCAGGGTGTACCAGACAATGGCTGCTGAAAACTCAGTAGGTAGACCTAAAAGCTCCCCTAAACCCCCAACCGCATCGTGTGTTCACAAAAATGGTGAAGTTGCAGCGACCAAAGGAACTAACAATTTTGAGCGGGGCTCGAACCCCAGCCTGGCGATCACCAGGCAGAGACATTACAAATATTTGCATGTGAGAATGACTTTAGCTAATGAAACGTTCCTTTATTTAGAAATTAATTACAAGGATATTGACACCAGTATTTAGTTATATGTTATTAGATTTATACAAGTTTAGGTTTTGATATGAGTTAGTGAAGACTAGATAAGTGAAACTATGCATGGAAGGTTACCCAAGCGTGATATGGACGAATTAACTAGCATAGGCACGGCAGTATTTTATATTGTCAAGGAATATCACTTGTAATCCGAGTGAATTTCGCTTATATTATAAGGTAATTCCACTTATATTGTAAGGTAGTTTTTCTTATATTGTGAGCGAATTTTACTTATATTGTAAATGAATTTTATTTACAGTGTAAGGGAATAATACTTATATTGTGAGGGAATTTTTCTTATATTGTGAGGGAATTTTTCTTATATTGTGAGGGAATTTTACTTATATTGTGAATGAATTTTATTTACAGTGTAAGGGAATTATACTTATGTTATGAGGGAATTTTTCTTATATTGTGAGGGAATTTTACTTATTAATGAATTTCACTTACAGTGTAAGGGAATTTTTCTTATATTGTGAGGGAATTTTACTTATTAATGAATTTCACTTACAATGTAAGGGAATTTTACTTATATTGTGAGGGAATTTTACTTATATATTTTATTAATGTTTGTAAGTACTAATTTCTATAGCCATATATCAGTTAAATCCATTGTTCAGTTGAAATATTTGTATAATCTGTATGTAATACGTACAGTAAATCATGTAGAATGAATGTATTTTATTAATTACTATTTCAGTAGATTATTCAGTAAAGAAAGGAAGCTGCAGAATTATGCATGAGAATGTTGAAATAATTTACACCATAAAGCTGAAGAATTACAATCCTCTTATTGCTTCGAGCGTATTTAACATGAATAGATATTTTAAGAAAAAATGTGAATGTAATGAACACATCGTGATATACCATGTAGGAAGTGGAAGAGACTATTTACATTATAAAGCAATAATTATGCGTCCTGGAAGCATAACTTGTCGTGTGCTTTGTTTATTAACAAAAAATAAGGTAGAATATATTAACTACACTTAAAAAAAATCGTAATTTTAATCAGAAATTCTCACGTAAAAATTTAC
>NC_090739.1:4414042-4419042 GCF_036898095.1 Palaemon carinicauda
TAGGACATGGTATTTCAATCTACGAAATAGGATAAGAGCTTCTACGATATAGTCCAAGGGGATTTTAACCTACTCTATAGGATGTGTGATTTCGATCTACGATACAGGATATGGTTTTTAGACCTACGAACCCGGCTATCCAACCCCCACCCCCTCCAGGGGCTAGTATAAGAAGTATCCGTATGTGTCGCTGATGTAATTCAAGGGGCACTTGGAATATTCGAAAAAATTCTTCAGTTTTTCCCCCCTTGCATTTTTGCTTCCCAGATTTTCATACCTCGGGAATTTTTATTGCCGGACAATCTCTTTTTAGTTGTGGTTTTATTGATCGCAAAGTTTTCCTCTTTTCGATGTTTGCATTTGTAACGTTGTATTAAAGATATCTTGTGGAAACATATTTTTATGCATTTCAATGGCTGTGTTATTATCTTAAACTTGTGTTCAAGATCTCAAAAAATTGCGAGGTGTACACAAAGTAGAAAAATACTATTTCATGACGTGTAATATATATATATATATATATAATATGTGTGTGTGTGTGTGTGTGCACGCGCGTGCGTTTGTATACACTGCCCTGAAGTTACTATAATTTAATGCAGAATAATAATCACCATTATTTTGTATGTTAACGCATTTCTTTTCTTTAAACTGTAATCGTTAATATTGACTCATAAATAAAATCAGATACGTCATTTTATTCTTAATTGCCACGTGATTGATATCAGTTTCGACTGCTTTTGGTCACTTAATATTAAATCAAATGGAATTAAGTTTCAGCTGTTATTTAGTATTGTTGTGGCTCGATTCAAAGATCATGGATGAGATATGTTGACCTTTGACCTCAAGGGGAACCCAAACACCTTAGGCATGTATAAGCTTCCCTTGACCCATTACCACGACTTGAAGGTTAAAAGCCCGCTCATAAATGGCAGAGGCAAGGATAAGTGACATTGCCTTATCAAGCAGGACAATGCCCTAGAAACTGACCATATATGCATATGATCAGCACCCAAACCCCCTCTCCACCCAAGCTAGGACCATGGAGGGCCAGACAATGGCTGCTGATGACTCAGAAGATAGAACTATAAGCTCCCCAACCCCCATTCTTAGTTCACAAAGATGGTGAGGCTCCAGTGACCAAAAGAACTAACGAGTTTGAACGGGACTCTAACCCCAGTCTGGCAATCACCAGTCAGGGACGTTACCCACATAGGCCACCAGAACTAGATAAGACTAAATACAGAGAGAGAGAGAGGAGAGAGAGAGGAGAGAGAGAGAGAGAGGGGCTTTATTTTTAAGTTAAGGAGCAATGTCTCCCTTCTCTTTTCTTCTTAGCATCATCATTGACATCTATGGAGAGAGAGAGAGAGAGAGAGAGAGAGAGAGAGAGAGGTAGGATACAATCTGGATCTATTTCTTTAGTCTGTGCAATAATTGTTTTTTGATCCATGAACAACGAATTAATTTTCACCCTAATCATTGGAAAGTTTCGCATTCTGGGTCATGAGACAAATATCCTGGAATTAGATGAATCGGAAAAAAAAATTAACAATCACCAGAGAAGAATAAATCATTGAAGCGTTTTATTTTTTATTTTTTGCTCTGCTTTTGAGTTCAAGTGCCTAGGTCTGATAGAAATATTTTGTACTTGTATAGGCAATTACTTTTTATTGATGTAGTAATTGCAGCGGAAATGTATTATTTTGGTGTGCTAAAGGCTTTTCTGAAGCTATTGGCGGTTATAATTTCGTATTCGTTAAAATCTTTCGTTAGTAAAATTATTATTTATAATTTTTATTATTATTTCTACTACTACTACTACTAACTACTACTACTACTACTACTACTACTGCACTGGTAAAAAGTCCCGTGATTTTAAATGGAAATTCTCCGTAAAAAAATATACTCTCATCCGTATTACAATAAAATATAGGCGACCGTAATTTTTACCCTACTTTGTTATCATCTTTTAAGGGTTAGTCACCGTAATATCAATCCTTCAAGTCAATATATGCGTTTTTTAAAAACGGTAAATGCTTGGCAATATTTAATCCAGGATTTTCTGCGTGTTTTTTTTAACGGCAAATTTTCAAGTGTAAACTAAGCTACAGAAATGCCATTATAGTATAAACCTAAGGGGCTAAGAATTAGCAGCAGCTTTTTTTTTTAGGGGTATTACGGTTTAAATTGCAAAACTTTTTCTTTTATTAACCCCGCAAGTTCTGATGGTTATATTTTGTCATCTCCAAATGCCCGGCGATAATTTTTCTTAAATAGAAATTCGGACTGAAGTTCCTTGTGATCCTACTGGCTTATGTGAGCTATGAAACGATAGTATTTATGTGAATGAGAAGGAAAAGTGAGACAGTGGATTACAGTTAGTTTTGTATCTTCATGTGAAACAAATCTTTGTTAATAAAGTTTGGGCAGTATTCTTCTTTTCTATTTCATTTTGTTAAGGAATTTTTGTCTTGTATTTTTCACTTTGTAACTTCGTTACCTTTACTTAATACACCTCTCTCTCTCTCTCTCTCTCTCCTCTCTCTCTCTCTCTCTGTCCTGAGTGAATATATTTTCCAATTCCTTTATATTTTTCTTTTCCTCTCTCTCTCTCTCTCTCTCTCTCTCTCCTGAGTGAATATATTTTCCAATTCATTTCTATTTTTTCTTTCCCCCCCCCCTCTCTCTCTCTCTCTCTCTCTCTCTCTCTCTCTCTCCTGAGAGAACTTGCTTTCCAATCACAGTTTCAGTTTTTCTTTCCCTTTACTTATTGGTATCCAATAATCAATAATCATTGCTTGTTGTTGATCAATTACCAGGTGTCAATTGCAGCCTGTGAGAAAGTTGAAGAAAAGGTGAATGAATGTTCTTTGGCTATTAGGAGTTTTCGACAATAATAATACTTTCCGAATTCTTCTACCTGAATAGTTATCATTAATAGTGTTGTTACACCATTATTCATTTACCTTCGAATCAGTCTATCTCCTGGAAAAAAAGAGTTAAAGATCCTTCATTTATAACCTTTAGTTATGAGGTCAAAAAAAACTTTATAAGTTATTATTATTATTATTATTATTATTATTATTATTATTATTATTATTATTATTATTAATATTATTATTTACTTGCTAAGCTACAACCATAGATGGAAAAGCAAGATAGCCCATCGAGGAAATTAAATAAGGAAACAAACAAACTACAAGAGAAGCAATGAACAATCAAAATAAAATGTTTGAAGAAACAGTAACAATAACAAATTAGATCTCTGATATATAAACTATAAAAACTTAATAAAAAACAAGAGGAAGAGAAATAAGATAGGATAGTCCGGCCGAGTGTACCCTCAAGCAAAATTATAAAATTTTCCTTAATGTATAAGGCAATGAATAATTTTTTTTTTCTTTTCTTCTTCCCCCCCCCCCCCCCCCCCATATTCTTGCATAACAAGTTTCCTGTTCTTATCTGCCGACGGGAGATCTCGTTAAGTCATGGATACCGCTTTCAAAATATCAAGTTTCTATCTCTTTTTAGAAAACTTTACGTATATTATCACTGATTCCTCCATATTCAAAGACTTTATATTTTTACAAAGGAAGGTTTCCAGTTACGGTATCTCTATCTTCTGACGGGGGATCTTAAAAGCCGAATGATTTTGTGACATATACCTTTTTCTTAACGTTAGATTAGGCTTGATAGTGCCTTTTACCCCCCACCACAAGGTTAAATTTCGAGCACATTTTGCTATATATATTTGTTTAAATTGCCCTAACAGGCTTAATTTTTGTCCTAGAGAGGTCAGGTTGGTCTCATTCTTTTGGAAAATGCCTGAAGTTTCTCATAAAATTATCAAAAATATGTAAAAACATGTGATTAACAGTGTTTTGCAAGAACGTACCGGTACGTCCTTTGGGGGTGAAAGGGTGTTAATTGTGTATTTCTTAAATCAATGGGCATTTTTTAAATCAGTAGTGCATTTCTTAAACGAATTGTGTATTTGTTGAGTCAATAGTGCATTTCTTGATTTCATTGTGCATTTGTTTCATCAATTGTGCGTGTATTAGATTAATTATTTCTTGAATCGACTGTGCATTTCTTAATTCAATTCTGCATTTCTTTGGTTAATCGTACATTTCTTAATTCAGTTGTGCATTTCTTAAATCAATTGTGCATTTCATAAATCGGAATTATCCATTTCTAAAATAAATATGCATATCTTAGATAACTTGGGCATTTCTTTAACTTACCAAGGAACAAATTTGTATAGAATTAGATGCCATTTCCTTGAATTTCTTTCGCGTCAGAAGTAAATTCCCTAATTACCTGGAAAACGAACAGCTTTAGTGAAAATATGAAGAAGGGCAGTAAGAATGTTCCTCTGAGTTCATTTAAAAGTGGCGGGGGGGTGGGGGGTCTGAATGGGGAGTGTAATGTTCGCAAGAGTTGTAAAGTGTTAAGTGTTTAGTTAGATAAGATATCAAGATCAAATGAGAATTTTATATGTAATTATATATGTATATAATATATATATATATATATATATAACCGCAATGGCATTTGATACCGAATTCTATCTTGGGAATATATATCCACTGGAATTCATATATGGTAATAACTTCTGGCTGGGCAAAGATTCGAACCCCAGCCTATTCAGCTGAAACCATGCCTGCGAGGACTCTACCAACTGAGCTATCAAGAGAGATATAAGTTTATGACAAGTCCGCGTACATATTCCTGTCGAATTCAGGAATCTCTTCATAACCTTGAAATAAAACCCATCACCATGATCGCTGAATTGTGAGTTTGCAACACGTCGTTATTTATGATGAATATATATATCAGTAACACAAATTTGGTAAACTCTCTGGTCATGGGAGTGGATATATCAGAGGTGAAGTCCTAAGATCATGTTTTATAATATTTTTTTTTTTTGGGGGGGGTGGGGTATTGAAGGCGTTGGTTACTCTTTAATAGTATTGAAAGATGAGTCTTTAGGAAATCAC
>NC_090739.1:4426542-4439042 GCF_036898095.1 Palaemon carinicauda
CTTAAGATATGCTGAAGGGTTTGCATACGGAATCATATTGGGAGTTGTAACGCAAACTATATTTGTATGTATCTATGTATGCTTGTATGTATTTATGTACATAGATTATATGTGTGTATGTAAAGTTACTTATATCAATTTTATATGAATAGTGATATGTATGTTTGTATATACATAACAAACTACATTTGTATGTAATGCATGCTTATATGTATTTGTGCACATAGATTATATGTGTATATGTAAAGTTACTTATACTTATTGGATATGAATAGAGTGATATGTATGTTTTATATACATAGCAAACTTCATTTGTATGTATGTATGCTTATATGTATTTGTGCACATGGATTATATGTGTATATGTAAAGTTACTTATATTTATTGATATGAATAGTGATATGTATGTTTTTATATACATAGCAAACTACATTTGTATGTATGCATGCTTATATGTATTTGTGTACATAGATTGTATGTGTCTATTTAAAGTACCTTATATTTATTAGATACTAATGGAGTGACCTTGTATGTTTTATGGACATAACAAAAATACATTTGTATGTATGCTTGTAAGTATTTAAGCATATAAATTATATGTGCATATGTAAAGTAGTTATATTTACTGGACCATGAAATAGAGTGATATGTATGTTTTTATGGTCATAGATTATATATGTATTTGTCAAGTAGTTTGTATGTACTGGACATGAACAGAGAGGTATGTAATTTTTTATGGACATAGATTATATGCTTGTATAGACAGTAGCTTGTATTTATTGGACATGAACAGAGTGTATGTATATTTTTTATGCACATAGATTATATATGTCAAGTAGTCTTTTTGTATAGGGCATACTCAGGGTGAATATTTCAATGATTTCAATTGATAGAGTTCAGGTTATATGGATGTAATTAATATTTTACAGTGTTATTGTGAACTTTGACGAAATCTGTTAACATTATGTACGTATTTATGGGGCTAGGGCTCGATCCCAAGTATGAGGTAGAAATTTATTTCCATTTGAGCATGATATTGTGTTGATTTTCATCTACACACACATACACCACACACACACATATATATATATATATATATATATATTATATTATATATATATATATAATATATATATATATCCTTTCTGAGTGGGGATACATTAACGTGGTATAGGGTTTCCGTATTGCGTATCTGCGTATCGCCATTGAACAGCAAGGGCTGTACTAGTCAGTGTGACCCATACTAGATTGGTTTGCTGTGATCGATCAGACTAAAATCCTCCACCATCACCAGTCTGCATTGGCCAGCGTGGTGACGTTAACTTGCCAAACCCCAAATATTTTATAAGTAGTATTTTTCTCTAATTTTGTCTTGACTCAGTTATTCAAATTAGTAATGCTACTAATTACTTACAGATCCTCTTGTGTAGTGGTCTTTCCCCCTGACAGGTGACAGTAAAGAGTCTCTCCTCCTGACAGGTGACAGCAAAGTTTCTTTCCTCCTGACAGGTGACCAGTAAAGAATCTTTCCTCCTGACAGGTGACAGTAAAGAGTCTTTCTTCCTGACAGGTGGACAGTAAAAGAGTCTCCTCCTGTCAGGTGACAGTAAAAAGTCCTTTCCCCCTGACAGGTGACAGTAAAGAGTCTCTCCTCCTGACAGGTGACAGCAAAGTTTCTTTCCTCCTCCTGACAGGTGACAGTAAAGAATCTTTCCTCCTGACAGGTGACAGTAAAGAGTCTTTCTTCCTGACAGGTCACAGTAAAGTCTCTCCTCCTGACAGGTGACAGTAAAGAATCTTTCCTCCTGACAGGTGACAGTAAAGTGTTTTCCTCCTGACAGGTGACAGTAAAGTCTTTCTCTCTGACAGGTGACACTAAAGTCTTTCCACCTGACAGGTGACAGTAAAGAGTCTTTCCACCTGACAGGTGACAGTAAAGAGTCTTTCCCCCTGACAGGTGACAGTAAAGAGTCTTTCCTCCTGACAGGTGACAGTAAAGAGTCTCTCCTCCTGACAGGTGACAGTGAAGAGTCTTTCCTCCTGGCAGGTGATAGCAAAGAGTTTTTTCCCCCTGACAGGTGACACTAAAGAGTCTTTCCTCCTGACAGGTGACAGTGAAGAGTCCTTTCCTCCTGACAGGTGACAGTAAAGAGTTTTTCCCCCCCCTGACAGGTGACACTAAAGAGTCTTTCCTCCTGACAGGTGACAGTGAAGAGTCTTTCCTCCTGACAGGTGACAGTAAAGAGTTTTTCTCCCCCTGACAGGTGACACTAAAGAGTCTTTCCTCCTGACAGGTGACACTAAGTGTTTCCTCCTGACAGGTGACAGCAAAGAGTCCTTTCCCTCCTGACAGGTGACAGTAAAGAGTCTTTCCCCCCTGACAGGTGATAGTAAGAGTCTTTCCCCCTGACAGGTGATAGTAAAGAGTCTTTCCTCCTGACAGGTGACAGTAAAGAGTCTTTCCCCCTGACAGGTGATAGCAAAGAGTTTTTCCCCCCTGACAGGTGACACTAAAGAGTCTTTCCTCCTGACAGGTGACAGTGAAGAGTCTTTCCTCCTGACAGGTGACAGCAAAGAGTCTTTCCTCCTGACAGTGACATTTTAATCAATAGATTTCCTTTAAAGATTTTTTTAATTTCTTCTTTTCATTCATCAATGATTATCAAAGCCATCATAAAGTAATAATGAATGTAAATTGAAAATTACGTTGCATTATGTTTACCTAAATTGAAAATTACGTTGCAATTATATGTTTACCTAAATTGAAAATTACGTTGCATTATATGTTTACCTAAATTGAAAATTACGTTGCATTATATGTTTACCTGAAATTGATATATTTCGAACATTTTAATGACGTGGGTCGTGTGACATAGCCGATTAGACTGAGAGTGTCGTGTTGATTTCTGTAACTTTATACTGATGGTGTGATTTACAAATTGCCAATTAGGGTGTCCTAGCTGGAATGAATTAGACTGCGTATTGATAAATCATGCGATTTGGTTACCCGATACTTCTCTCTAACTTAGGTGTGTCTGCGTGTATGTATATATATATATATATATATATATGTGTGTGTGTGGTGTGGTGCACGAGTATGTGTGTATAAAAATATATATACATAAAGTATACATATACACATACATATATATATAATATATATATATATTTTGTATGTATATATATACACATACATATACTTATATATATATATATATATATAGAGAGAGAGAGAGAGAGAGAGAGAGAGAGAGAGAGAGAGAAAACGTCGTGTATATTACATAAAGGTAACGTGAAATCCATCATTTCAAGTAACGCTCGTAGATATTACTAACTTTATAAAGATCTATAGGTTCATAATGCCCTTTATAACAAGCTTTTATATTTTGATGAAGATTCTTAGTATTAAGAAAGCAATATATGAGTAATTCGAATATGGTAAAAGAAAAAAAAATATAACATCTATGCACTGGTTTGGTTCTTTTTACCATTTCTCACCTTTTACCCATTCCTTGTCGAAACAATTGGCTCATCCATTGCAGATTGCAAGGGGACACCGGGTAATTTTCCTGTCTTTTCTGCTTCACCTTTTTACTTTACTTCATGGAGTTTTCTTCTTTTTTTCGCTATTTGCCCCATACTTTCTTTTTATAAATATATTCAGACGTATTTCAGTTTTCTGATCAAATGAGATACTGATAAAAGTCTTTGTTAGTCCTTTTTTCATATTTTTAAAATATCAGCAAGAGCTAAAGGGTAAACTTCAACAGGCCAATTAATATAAAATTTGCTAATGTCTAGTTTGTTCTGAGTTATAGTAGCCTATTGCAAACGTGTCTATCTACCAATCTGTTGGACGGGGGTTCGAGACCCGCGCAACCTCTATAGTTTCTAGTAGCGTCTGCAACCTCACCATCCTTGTGAGCTAGAGATGGGGGTTTTGGGAGATCGTATTGGTTTACCTGCTGAGTTATTAGCAGCCATTGTCTGGCCCTCCTTGGTCGTAGATTGATTGAGAGGGGGCTTGGACAATGATTATATGCGTATATGGTTGGTCTCTAGAATATTGTCCTGTCCCTTGTCTCTACCATTCATGAGTGATCTTTAAACATTTGTAGTAATATTTTTTTTCGAATCAGCATGATTTTTATTGAGAACTTGCACCTACCTTGTCCTATTATTACAGATGCAATCCAAAAACTTGCTTGTACCAGTCTTACAATATCTTGAGTAAGAGTTTTCTCGTTTTTGGTACACTCGGGCACAGTAGTCTATTTGTTTTCTTAATTCCTTTCCTCACTGGGTTATTTTCCATGAGGGAGACCTAGGGCTTATAGCATCCTGCTTTTCCAAGTATGGTTATAGCTTAGCTAATAATAGTAATAATAATAATGATAATGATAACAGATTGTCTTAACAAACTCAAGTTCTATTTTCATCAATATCCCCCTTCCCAAGGCATCAATAAGCCACTACTGCCTGTCACTAATATATCCACCTGAAAGCAAACAAAATAATTGATTATGATTAGAGCATCCATCTTCCAGATATCATCTCCTCTTTATAAACCAAGAGAGCATCATCAGCACTGATGGGATACTATTAGATCCACCATAATTCTTGGAAGCACCTTTGATGAGGAGTTGAACAGTTGACTGGAAAGTCTTTGGAGTAATTGACAAAAGGAACTTGATAGCAATTGCAAGGAATTGTTCTTGTTTTTATTGGTTTTAAAACTGAGAGAGAGAGAGAGAGAGAGAGAGAGAAGAGAGAGAGAGATATTAGCAGCGGTTATCAATATGATTGGGAATGCAATTAAACCCTTTTGCAAGTTCGTATGTCAAATTATTCTGGCGCTGTCCTTTGATATGCCGGTTACGTTTAACGAATTGCATAACGTTGCATATGCAATGAGAATAAGAGCTATATTTATTTCGGAAAAGTGAAATGACTTTGCAATTAGTTCGTTTGCCTCATTGGTGTTCTTCATTGCCATTTTGTATCTAACTGAGATCCAATTTATTCTTAAATTAATCTTTTTCTTCTTTCCAATGTTATTCCTACATTAAGGGGTTGGTTGCCTGATGCGCGCCCTCTCTAATGTCTTCCATTAAAGGCATCCTCTTCCAACAAACATCTTTTCTCTCCATATCATCCTTCACCTTCTCTCGCCATCCAATTCTCTGCTACCCTCTCGATCATCTCCCCCCTAATTTAATGTTGTTACTGTTCTTAGTATATTTTATTTTGATATTTTATTACTTCTCGTAGTTTTTTAATTTCCTTGTTTCCTTTCCTCACTGTGCTATTTTTCCCTGTTGGAGCCCTTGGGCTTATAGATATCTTGTTTTTCCAACTAGGGTTATAGCTTAGCTTAGCTTAGCTTATAATAATAATAATAATAATAATAATAATAATAATAATAATAATAATAATAATAACAGATTGCTCCCAAGCCATCTGACTCCCTCCCCACTATCCATCCTCAACTAGTGATATAGATTTTAACTTTTGTCTTGATTGGCATTTTCATATCACATACCACTCCTGCTACATCCCTCCGTTTCCCTTAGACTGCCTTTATCCTATTCTGAACTTCAGCTTCACATCCTTCCTCCTGACTTTAATGAATGCTGAATACAAAATACAGAAATGGTTAAAATTTCTTTGAAATAGCTGCTGTAGTTTTAGGGGCTATGACTTTTAGTCTGAGAGCCCCAGCCTCGGAATAAGCTCTAGGCAATCATAAACAATGAACAGTTGTACTGAATTTCAATCATAGCTCAGGTCATCCATATGTAGCTTCCAAAAGTGGGTAGTTTGTCATCATATTCAATTTATGTTCGTTTAGACTTTTTTTTTTTTTTTTTTTTTTAACAGTAGTTATTCAGATGACTCCGATACATTTTGTTATTCATCTCTGTGATACATTAAAAGTGGGTAGTTTGTCATCTATCATTCACATTCAATGTCTGTTCATTTACAATTTTTTTTTAGATAATAGTTATTCTGATGACTTTGTTAAGAATTTTTTTTTTAGATAATAGTTATTCTGATGACTTTGTTAAGAATTTTTTTTAGATGATAGTTATTCTGATGACTTTGTTAAGAATTTTTTTTTTAGATAATAGTTATTCTGATGACTTTGTTAAGAATTTTTTTTTTTAGATATTAGTTACTCAGATGACTGTTATTTTGTTATTCATCTCTGTGATACATGATCATTATCATCATCATCTCCTACGCCTATTGACGCAAAAAGCTTCAGGTAGATTTCGTAAATCATCTCTATCTTGAGCTTTTAAATCAATAGTTTTCCATTCATCACCTCCTATTTCACGCTTCATAGTCCTCAAATCGTTGTTGCATCATAATAGTATTTCGAATTTAATATATGATTTGATCTTATGATCAAATAGACTTTAAAAAGGAAATACTAAGTGATGAAATTACTAGATCTAGAATACAATATAAACACTAAAAGATAAAGTAGAAAATTACCTTTTTATTTTACTATGGGTTATATACCATTAACACCATTATCAACTTATCATAACTAGATGCTTCATTAATCATAGATATAAAGTATGTTGAATTTCTTTATAATAAAAATTAAGGTAAAAAAAGTTTCTGTTATTAAAGATATCTTCGAAGAGTTCCAAGAAATTTCTAATTTTAAAGATATATTTGAAGAGAGTTCAAAGATATTTCTGTTATTACCTCCGCCAACGAAGTTCGGAGGAGGTTATGTTTTCGCCCCTGTTTGTTTGTTTGTTGTGAACGATTTTCTGGCCACGATTTTACTCAGAGAGTAGTGAAACTTTCTGGGATTAGTTGCTATGGTAAAACGTGGAAGTTGTGCAATTTTGAAAGTCATGGGTCAAAGGTCAAGGTCAAGGTCGAGCAAAAGGTCGACCGAATAGTCCTTAACCTTAACTCCAAGTTCGCACATCGTTGTCACACAGACTTTGAATACGCCTACGGTCTAAATTGATTCTGGGAAAGGCAAGCTGGTTCCCAGAAATAAGCTGCCGTGGCGGAGGTCTGTACTCTCAGAGTGCGTTTATAGTTGAAGATATCTTTAAAGTTCAAAGAAATTTCTGTTATTAAAGATATCTTTGAAGAGAGTTATTATCATTATAATTATTATTATTATTATTATTATTATTATCATTATTATTAGTGTTTTTTATGATTTTCATTATTATTAATATTATTATTATTATTATTAATATTTGCATTATTATTATTATTATTATTATTATTATTATTATTAGCGTTATTATTATTATTATTATTACTATTATTAGTAGTATTTGTTGATTATTTTTATTATTATTATTATCATTATTATTATTATTATTGTTATTATTATTATTTGCATTATAATTATTATTATTACAATTATTATTACTATTATTATTATTATGAAAATAAACACGCCGCGCCATACAATCATTAAATCTAAGAGACATTTATGATACAGAAAAAAAAATGATAAAACCTAAAAGTAAAACATTTGATGATAATCTCATCCAAGGGTCGTTAATTATATGTGATATTTGGGTACAATACCATCCAATGAGGGATAGATTATAGTAGATAAAAGATTACCATTGACCATAATCCCATCAAACACTCGTTAATTATGTGATAAAAGAGAGACAATTTCCAAAAAATCCTATTATGGGATCGTTCGTTACATGAAATGAAAGGGAAGTATTTCAATATAGTTCAATCCAGGGGAAATTGATGATTAAGGGATGAAAAGGTAACTATTGGCAATAGATTGATGTATTATACGCGGCTATGGGGTAATATTTTGGCAATATACTGATATCCGGGGTGATGTTAATTCTGATAAAGATAAACATTTAATAGTTTAAAGGTTTAAAGGCCGGTCATGAATGACAGGGGCAAGGGACTGTGACAGTGCCCTAGAAACTGACCATATACACATACAATCAGCCCCCCAAGCCCCCTCTCCACCCAAACTAGGACCAAGGAGGGCCAGGCAATGGGTGCTGATGACTCAGCATATAAACGTATAGGCTCCCCAAAACACCCAATCCTTAGTTCACAAATCATAGTGAGTTTGCAGCGACCAAAGAAACTAACGAGTTTGAGCGGGGCTTGATCCCCAGTCTGGCGTCCACCAATCAGGGACGTTGCCACATCGGCCACCTCAGTCTTGTTTTAAAGTTTTTAATTATAAGATAAAATGGAAACTTTAACAGTGTCCCGTTCATAGTGAAGTTTATTATGTGTGACAAAAGCTGAACATTTGGCAAGGGCCCAATTCAAGTTATCCATGTAGGTAATAGGTTTGTCAAGGCACCAGGCACCCGTTGAGGTACTACCGCTTGAGAGTTATTTGGTCCTTTGACTGGCTGGATAGTACTACATTGGTTTCCTCTCTGGTTACGGTAAATTTTTCCTCTCCCTATACATACACCGAGAACCAGTAGCAAGTGATAAAAGCCTTTAGTGATTAGCGCTTTCTAGCATTTTAATATACACTTCTTCAGGGCACAGTACAAAGCACCTTGACGAGAGAGAGAGAGAGAGAGAGAGAGAGAGAGAGAGAGAGAGAAGCAGCAACATGAACAAGCAAGTTTAAGGACATGTCTGGGGCTTTTGTTCTTCAGTGGACTAGTAACGGCTGAAGATGAGAGAGGAGAGAGAGAGAGAGAGAGAGAGAGAGAGAGGAGCAGCAGCATCAACATTAACAAGCACCCCTTCATGTGTGAGAGCAAGGAGTCCCTCCCTAGCCCCCTCCCCCCGCCCCCTCCCTCACTTTTAAAAGTTTTTCGTCGGTAAATATTCTGTATTGGATTAGGTCTTTCATCTTCACTCGTGTGGACGACCAGCGACAAGGAAAACGTAATGTGTCGCCTCCGAGACGAAAGTTGCCGGCGATAACTGGTTTAATTTTGAAGAGAAAAATAAGAAAAAGCTTGATGTTATAGTATTCTTCTTCTTCTTCATTTTATTATTGTTATTAGTATTATTATTATTATTATTATGATTATTCATCTTTTCTTCTCCTACCTTTCTTCTTCTTTTTTTTTCTTCTCCTTCTTCTTCTTCTTCTTCTTCTTCTTCTTCTTCTTCTTCTTCTTCTTCTTCTTCTTATTATTATTATTATTATTTTTATTAATATTATTATCATTATTATTTTTATTATTACTATTATTCGCTTAATCTTGTACTTCTTCACCTTTTCTTCTCCTACCTTTCTTCTTCTTTTTCTTCTTCTCTTCCTCCTCCTCCTCCTTCTTCTTCTTCTTCTTCTTCTTCTTCTTCTTCTTCTTCTCTTCTTCTTATTATTATTATTATTATTATTATTATTATTAATATTTTTATTATTATTATTATTATTATTATTATTATTATTATTATTATTTATAGACTGTAGAGGAGATGGGTTATTACATTTGAAACTTAGGTACCGTTTTAATAGGAGCCTTAATTTAAATCGGGATTTTTTATAAAGAAAATTATGATATTAACTAATGTAAAAACAGCTGTCAAAGTATATAAATCAAGTCATAAAAAGCGTGGCTATTTGTGGAATTTTAGAATATTGAGTTTTATTACTCCATTTAACATAAATGACATCAAAGTGTCGTAAGTCGAGGACTGACTAAACCTGGTCCTTAAACTGGATTGCATTATTGTCAATATTGCTCGTAAAAATGCAATTGAATTTGCAACGACTTACGGTCTTAAAACTGTTTATACGTTCTTCTTTCCTTCTTTGTAATTTGCTTTTCTTTTTCGTACGTTGGAAGGAGAGAGAGAGAGAGAGAGAGAGAGAGAGAGATGGACATTAAGAATAACAGAATGGGTCCCTAAAGATTGTAAAAGAAGCAGAGGAAGGAAGAGAATAGACGATGGATTGACGAACTAAGAATGTTTTGGGGAGGGTGGGCTGGCATAGAAAGACCATAAAGCGACCCAAATGGAAGGACATGTCTAGGGCTTTTATTCTGCAGTGGAGAGAGAGAGAGAGAGAGAGAGAGAGAGAGAGAGAGAGAGAGAGAGAGAGAAGTAGCAACATTAACAAGCAAGGGGAAGGAAATGTGAGGCTTTAGTTCTAGAGAGAGAGAGAGAGAGAGAGAGAGAGAGAGAGAGAGAGAGAGAGAGAGAGAGAGAGAGAGAGAGAGAAGCAGCAACATTAACAAGCAAGTTTAAGGACATGTCTGGGGCTTTTCTTCTGCAGTGGACTAGTAACAGCTGATGAGAGAGAGAGAGAGAGAGAGAGAGAGAGAGAGAGAGTAGCAACATTAACAAACAAGTGGAAGGAAATGTCTGAGGCTTTTGTTTTGCAGTGGACTAGTAACGGCTGTTGAGAGAGAGAGAGAGAGAGAGAGAGAGAGAGAGAGAGAGAGAGAGAGAGAGAGAGAGAGAGAGAGAGAGAAAAGCAGTAGCATTAACATGCAATTGGAAGGAAATGTCAGACTTTTGTCCTGCAGTGGACTAGTAACGTCTCATGAGAGAGAGAGAGAGAGAGAGAGAGAGAGAGAGAGAGAGAGAGAGAGAGAGAGAGAGAGAGAGAGAAGCAGCAGCAACATTACCAGGAAGTGGAAGGAAATGTCTGAGGCTTTTGTTCTGCAGTGGACTAGTAACAGCTGATGATGATGAGAGAGAGAGAGAGAGAGAGAGAGAGAGAGAGGAGAGAGAGAGAGAGAGAGAGAGAGAGAGAGGTTGTTACAGGCTGTTCGTCCCCAGCCCTTACAAACAACGTCATGGGAGGTGTATTCTTTCCAATATTAGATAATGTCGTCTCACATTCTGCTTATTCCCATCCGCCCTTTTCTTACCCCTTTTTCTTTAAAAACACTGAATTTTGTTGTTGTTATTGTTGTGGTTGCTGTTGCTACTCTTTTGTAGAATTATGGAATCAAATGGTTAAAAAGATTCAGAAAATGTTACATCAACATTCATCTTGACATTTTTGAGTTATTTAGTAACATGTGAAATATGTTCATTAGTTATTGTACTTTTTTCATGTGAAGGTTATTAAATTATCTATTTGCGAAAGCGTACACATTTTAAATTTTGAGAATGGTAAGCATATAGTGCAAGTTACTTTATATACATACATATCTGTGTATATATATATATGGGTGCGTATATAAAGACACATATATGTGTATATATATCTATATGTTTGTGTGTATATTGATACTCTTCAAACACGTATTTCCTCTTAAGAGTTAGTCAGCAGAAATGTTTCTAAAAGCGTTCTTATTATATCTCAGGTGTCAAACTTGGATGTTTGGGCTTTGGAGGGGAAATTGCTACATGTTACACACCCATACACACACCTACACACACACGCACACACACATAAATATATATATATATATATATATATATATATATATATTTCTAAATATGTATGTATATACATATATATATATATATATATATATATATATATATATATATATATATATGTACCAGTTATGTTTTATATCTATTAATACTGCCTGAATCAACCTGGTTTAACCTTGAATTGTCGTCATTGTGAATAGTTTCTGCTACCTCAGTTTACCATCGTTACTACTGCTATGTATCATAGCATTGTTCCTTGTGGTAATACTCCATGAAAATCTTTATCACTAATTATCTTAGTATAATCATTCGCTAATGAACTATTTCAATCGGTAACTAACCATCCCATGTGTGTTACCAGGTATAGTCAATTCTTTTTAGTGAAGCAGATTTGCACCGACTCGCAGGGGTGCCTTCTTACCTCGGGAAAGTTTCCTGATAGCCGATTGGTCGTAAATATTCAGACAAAAATACTTCCGACTAATCAGCTATTAGGAAACTTTTCCGATGTAAAAGGGCACCCCTGCGAGTTGGGTGCAAATCTGCCTCACTATAGTTTTAAAAGAGAGAATATTCATTTTCAATTCTAAATCTTAAATCAGGTTCTGTTTTCAAATAAACTGAGCATCATTCGTATCGTCGTCGACCAGACGAGGCTATTGAATCCTCCATAATTCAGGGAATCGCTCTTAAAGGAGAATCGAACAGCTGAGAGGAGGACTGGGCCATCTATCGTCTCAAGGAACTTGATGGCAAATTACAGTGGCAAGTGATTGCTCTCGTTCCTGTTTGGTTCTGTCAAGGGAGAGGGAGACTGAGACTCCATGCGCGTTTATACTTTTAAATAAAAAGAAGGATGAAGCATGGGATGGAAAGCTTTAGGTGAAAAAGAAGGATAAAGCATGGGGTGATCAAAATGAGGTTAGGAAAAGTAAAGACAGAGCCTTGACTGAGACTCCATGCGAGTTTATACTTTTAAATACGAAGGATAAAGCATGGGATGGAGAGCTTTAGGTAAACAAAAGGAGATTATGAAAAGTAAAATGCCACTCTCTCTAGAAAGAATAAAGTAGTTAATGAGAGATTCATACTATTTTTCGAAATGAAGAGAAGAATAAGCGTGGGATGGAGAGCTTTGGGTAAACAAAATGAGATTA
>NC_090739.1:4444042-4446542 GCF_036898095.1 Palaemon carinicauda
GATTATTATCTTTACTTTGAGAATTCTTTTCTTCCCGCACTGTTATTCTTTCTCACTTTTGGTATACTACACAAGTCAATTTCGACTCCTTGGCTTTTGACATGTTAATAATGTGTCTGTTAGTTTTAAAGTTTCTATGTTTTCGTTTCTCAAGCAGGGCAGAAATCAAACAGATTTAACATAATCCAAAGCTTTGTGCTTCACGATGTCATAAAAGCAAAGATTCAATTTTACCTTGAGTTCTTTTCTTTGAATTTCTGCTTCAATTACCACAGCTGAAAAATATAACGTAATTTAACCAAAGATAAATTTTGAAAGAAATGCAAAAAAAAAAAAAAAAAAAATCCCTTTCCTAATACTAGTCTTTCGCTCCGAGAACAGTTCTTTTTATTATTATTATTATTATTATTATTATTATTATTATTATTATTATTATTGTTGATATTATTATTATTATTATTATTATTATTATTATTATTATTGTTGTTGTTGATATTATTATTATTATTATTATTATGATTATTATTATTATTATTACTATTAGCTAAGTTACAACCCTGATTGCAAAAGCATGATGCTATAAGCCAAGGGCTCCAACAGGAAAAAATATTCCAGTGAATTCAGGAAATAAGGAAATAGATAAACTACAAAGAGAATTGAATAACAATTAATATAAAATATTTTAAGAAAAGTAACAACATTAAGATAGATCACTTATATACTAAGGGTTGTAGTGGCAGATATGGTAACGTCCCAGACTGGTGAACGCCAGACTGGGGTTCGAGGCGCGCTCAAGCTCGTTAGTTTCTTTCGTCGTTGCAACCTCGCCATCCTTGAGAGCTAAAGGATGCGGGGTTTTGGGGAGCCTAGAGGTCTATCTGCTGAGTCATCAGCAGCCATTTGCCTGGCTCTCCTTGGTCCTAGCTTGGGCGGAGATGGGGCTTGGGTGCTGTCCTGCTCGATAGGGCAATGTCACTGTCCCTTATGCCAGGCTGACACTTGCACGACTTTTTGCTACGAATTTGTCGTGGCAAGTCGTCACGACTTGTGGCACGAACTGGAAAATAAAAAAATATAAAAATTACCTCAAAATCACAGCTCACCTGTCCAGATTGACACGAACTGGCACGTTGAGTTCACGACCAGTTCATGCATAGTTTTAGCATAGTTTGCGCACTTCCCGCATCGTCCGGACGAGTTCACGAACAGTTCGCGCATAGTTCACGCCGCGTTCACGAAATTTTGTCGTGACCAAAATTTTGAACATTTCAAAATTCTCGTCACGACATGCCACGATGTCACGACAGGTTCACAACGAGTTCACTCCAGTTCACGACGAGTTCACGCCAGTTCACGACTCGAGTCGTGACAATGCGTGCCACAAATTCGTGCAAGTGTCAGGGTACCTTTACCCCTGCCATTCATGAGCGGTCTTCAAGCCTTCAAAGGCCTCCTCCCAAATCAAATGAGCATCTCTCGTAACTTCATAGACCAGAAGGTTGAGAGACGGATTGGGGCTGTTGAATCCGTAAGTTCCGATAATGGAGAACCCAACAGCTGAGAGGAACTTGATAGTAGATTGCAGCTGTGTTTGACTCGTCTTGTTCCTATTTATCTTTGTAAAGGGAGGAGAGAGAGAGAGAGAGAGAGAGAGAGATTTGTAGTGGTTATCAATATATATATATATATATATATATATATATATATATATATAAAGAGAGAGAGAGAGAGAGAGAGAGAGAGAGAGAGAGAGAGAGAGAGAGAGAGAGAGAGAGAGAGAGAGAGAGAGAGAGAGGATTAGTAGTCGTTATCAATATGATATTCTGAGAGAGAGAGAGAGAGAGAGAGAGAGAGAGAGAGAGAGAGAGAGAGAGAGAGAGAGAGAGAGAGAGAATGAATCATTAACTGAGGCTGCAGAATGTTGTTTACTTCTTACCCTTGCGTTGGATTACATCAGGGGTCAGCACTAAGCTTTTATTTATTTTTTTTTTTTTTAGTGGTTATGGATGTGTTGAATGAAGAGTTGTGGCAGTTGCTATATGCAGATGATTGGGTGATTGCCGCTGAAATTAAGGAAGACTTAGTTAATGTTCACCTCTTATATCAGTATCTAAGGAGGCCATGCCTATAGCAGGCTGGCGTTGAAATTTTCGTAATATGTGTCCAGTAAATGTGCTATTTCCTTGTTGGTCCCTGTTGGTATGATGTATCTTCTCATCATGTATAGTATTGCATATGCAACGAGATTAAAAGTCGTCTTTTAATATTGTTCAACTTGAATATCGTGGCCTATTGGAAACGTCCCTGCCAGACATCGGCCGGACTGGGGTTCGAGTCCCGCTCAAACTCGATAGTTTCTTTTGTGTAACATCATCATAGGGAGATTTTGAGTAGCCTTTATATCTACCTGCTGAGTCATCAGCCGCTATTGTCTGGTCCTCCCTTGTCCTAGCTTGGGTGGAGAGGGGGCTAGGGGGATGATCTTATATATATATGGTCA
>NC_090739.1:4449042-4452800 GCF_036898095.1 Palaemon carinicauda
TTTGTCCGTTCAGAATCTTTATCATTTTACGCTTTAAATATTTATTTCAAAAGCTTTTATGATGTGTCGACGATTGCAATATATCTGCCTCTGTCCTCTGCGATGCCATTGGTACAGTTGGCTTCTTAGATTCAGGTTCACTTCACTGGAAGATAAGAAGACGTCTGACTGCTGTATGCTGTATATTGTAGCAGGTAAGGCTGTGTTTAGCAAAAGCAAAGGAGAAACTGTATTTGTAAAGGCGGGATCAAAAACATTTTTATTAATTTTACGAATGCTTTATAGAAAAATACTGTTATTTGCTTAACAGCAACTCGTAAAAATATTGAAAATGCTATTGATCACATATTTACAAGCTCAGCAACTTTGTTTTACAAGCAGCTTTGCCAACGGTTTCTCTTTTCGCTAAACAGCGTTACCTGCTACAATGTACAGTTTGTCAGACGTCTTAATAACTACCCTGAAAATGTACCGGAATTGATGAAGCCAACTGTACCGAGTCCGTCGTCCTAACTTTCGAACGAGTCATTATTATTATTATTATTATTATTATTATTATTATTATTATTAGCCAAGCTACAACCTTAGTTGGAAAAGCAAGATGCTTTAAGCCCAAAGGCATCAATAGGGAAAAATAGCCCAGCGAGGAAAGGAAATAAGGAAATAAATAAACGATATGAAAAAAATAACAATGAAATATTTCAAAAACAGTAACATCAAAACAGATATATCAACCTGTTCAACATAAAAACATTTGCTGCAAAAAAAAAAAAAAAAAAAAATTCAAAGTTGCAGCAAATTTTTTTATGTTGAACAAGCTGACATAAGTCTTTTTATAGTTTACATATGTCATGTATAAACTATAAAAAGACTTATGTTCAACATAAAAACATTTGCTGAAACTTTGAACCTTTTTTCCATACAATTTACTCCCAGGCTCTGGAGTTAAATTTTTTTTTTCTCTGTCTTTAGTCGTTTTGAATTTTAAGTTTATAAAGGATTCAGTTATTTTCCTCAGTTAAGAGAAGTTCCTTTTCTGAGTGGGGATACCTTAGCTATACTACTGTAGTAAGGGCCACCTATATTAGGTTGGTTTGCTGTGAGCGATTAGACGAAAATCACCCATCGCCAATCCGCAGGGACTAGCTTGGTGATGAAAACTGGTCAAACTCCAGTCATGATTAAGGACATGTTTGGGGCCTTTGTCCTGCAATAGACCATGGACTAGAAATGCAGGAATTTGTTTGTTTAAAAGTTAAACACAACAGCATTCGATGACGTATAGTCAAGTTTTATTTATTGAGGCAGATTTGCACCAACTCACAGGGGTGCCCTTTTAGCTCGGAAAAGTTTCCTTATCTCAGGTTGGTCGGAAGTATTCGGATAAAAATACTTCTAACCAATCAGCTATAAGGAAACATTTCCGAGCTAAAAGGGCACCTCTGCGAGTTGGTCCAAATCTGCCTCAATAAAAAGAATTGACTATAGATACCCACATTAATTCTATTATATTTGAAATATTATTAATAAATGAGGAAATATGTCACGCGTTGGAAGGTGGAAATGGAATCGGGTTATCCGCCCAGTGCTATATTTATAACGTGTTATGATTTGACAAGTTGGTTTGTTTGCATCGAATTTTTTTTGGCTGAATTTGCAGGTATATGCCGGAGCAGGCACGAGTGTAGTTCAAACGTTTTAGCTAAAAAAACAGAAACTTTTCCCTTTGGATATTTTCGTTTATGAAGTGAATGCTTTTATCAATTGCCCGTTCATTAATAAGTTTGTTTTTTGGAATATATATATTTTTGGATGTTTTTTTTTTTAAATTGTTTTTTTCTTTCCATCATTAAGCGGTTATCCCTCTACACTGTTAAAAAAAATACTCTAACTTTAATCGGAAATTCTCCGTAAAAAATATACTGTTCTCAGCCGTATTTCAATAAAATACAGGCTACCGTAATTTCACCTTACTTTGTTATATTTTACGTGTTGGTGACCGTAATATCATTCCTTTACATCAATATATCCTTTTTTAAAACGGTAAATGCCTTGCAACATTTATTCCAGGAATTTTACCGTTTTTATGGCAAATTTTCAACAGTGTAGACAGTAATAGTACCGAATTCATAGTTTGATTATTATTATTATTATTATTATTATTATTATTATTATTATTATTACTTGCTAAGCTACAACCCTAGTTGGAAAAGCAGGATGCTATAAGCCCAGGGGCTCCAACAGGGAAAATAGCCTAGTGAGAAAAGGAAACAAGGAAAATATAAGATTTTAAAAACAGTAACAACATTGAAATACATATTTCCTATATAAACTATAAAAATTAAAAAAAACAAAACAAGAGGAAGAGATATAAGATAGAATAGAAGAGAAACTACATCCTGAGACAGAGGTTAGATTTCCAGGACATACCTCCAGCGGAATAATTAAAAATT
Organism: Palaemon carinicauda; assembly: GCF_036898095.1. Classification (NCBI taxonomy): domain Eukaryota; kingdom Metazoa; phylum Arthropoda; class Malacostraca; order Decapoda; family Palaemonidae; genus Palaemon; species Palaemon carinicauda. Next base: position 4,451,496 of record NC_090739.1, read on the forward strand.
CCAGGAAAAACTGAAGGCGAAATCTGAAACGCCGAGGAATACATAGCTAGGAGAAATTTACTGTTTGTCTTTTCGTAAAGTAAAACAGTCGATCTAGACAAGCTAGAGATACTATTGAATCAAAGTTGATGTAACAGGAAAGCACTTGAGACTTCTGGAACAACTGATTGCGTCTGGAAACTGGAATTCATTGTTGTATCTCAATTATTGGTCCTCCTATTCGTTCTGTTAGTTGCTCTTACTATGGATAGTATGGGGAAATATAATGGAAGAAATCATCATCATCATCATCATCTCCTCTTACGCCTATTGACGCAAAGGGCCTCGGTTAAATTTCGCCAGTCGTCTCTATGTTGAACTTTTAATTCAGTACTTCTCCATTCATCATCTCCTACTTCGCGCTTCATAGTCCTCAGCCATGTAGGCCTAGGTCTTCCAACTCTTCTAGTGCCTTGTGGAGCCTAGCTGAACGTTTGGTGTACTAATCTCTCTTGGGTAGTGCGAAGAGCATACCCAAACCATCTCCATCTACCCCTCGCCATGATCTCATCCACATATGGCATTCGAGTAATCTCTCTTATAGTTCCTTTGGAAGGAAGAAATAGATTGATAGAGTTTTATACTTTTATTTTTATAAGGCAACCGTAATGTAACAGATCCAAATTGGATTCTATTAAAACTTATGAAATACAACCCCTAAAGTAACAGACCTGAAAGGGATCATATGAAAATATTTATAATACAACCCTAAAACAGACCTATAAAAGACAATCTTTAAGTAACTGACTTATAAAAGTCAACCCTAAAGTAACAGACCTATAAAAGACAATCTTGAAGTAACTGACTTCTAAAAGACAACCCTAAAGTAACAGACCTATAAAAGACAATCTTTAAGTAACTGACTTATAAAAGTCAACCCTAAAGTAACAGACCTATAAAAGACAATATCTAAGTAACTGACTTATAAAAGTCAACCCTAAAGTAACAGACCTTTAAAAGACAATCTTAAAGTAACTGACTTCTAAAAGACAACCCTAAAGTAACAGACCTATAAAAGACAATCTTGAAGTAACTATACAAAAGACAACCCTAAAGTAACAGACCCATAAAAGTCAACCCTAGAGTAACTGACTTATAAAAGCCAACCCTAAAGCAACAGACCAATAAAAGACAATCTTAAAGTAACTGACATATAAAAGACAACCCTAAAGTAACAGACCCATAGAAGACAGTCTTAAAGTGACTGACTTCTAAAAGACAACCCTAAAGTAACAGACCTACAAAAGACAATCTTAAAGTAACTGA
>NC_090739.1:4458300-4478300 GCF_036898095.1 Palaemon carinicauda
TTTTTTCTTATCCATATGTGAGCGTAATGCAAAGTAAGGTTAGCCCATAGTGCTAATGTGTTTAATGGAGTTAGACCATTATGTTTTTTAAACTTGTTTTCAGTATAGATCATAAATGTTTTTATGTACTCGTTAGCTTAAACGTTTCAACATGAAAATCAGTTGAGTATCAATGTTTTTCCTTTTTAATATGTTCAAAGTGGCAGCAGAGTCTTAACGCTTTTAATAAACATCGCTTATGGCAGCTGGTGCAGTTGGAATTAAAGGCATCTATGAATTTATCTGCGTGACTAACTTACAAAGATACTGACGCTAATAAATGCTTTTAAAGCTCACAATGTATATGTGAATAATCTCAGAGGAAACTTTTTCATTTTCCCATATGGAATCATATTTTTTTCGAATTTATTAGTCCCACTGTGTAGTAGGGTCGGCCGTTCTAATTACGTTTCACCCATCTATATCTAACAATTGTTAGATAAACAAAAGAACCTTAGATTTCTATTTGTAGCCTTAACTCCCAGTGTTCAAGGTACATAATTTTTTTTAACATTGTCACGGAATCTGTGATCATAATTGTTGCGACGCCAGTCTACATTTTTAGCTCAATCAATCAATCGTGCAACGTTGTGTTAAAAAGTAGTATTGCCTGAGCTACAGGGAGGTTCAAGTCGCCATTGGAATTAACCCTCTTTTATATTACCGTTTTATTTTTTTTTTTAAATGCTAATGTAAGAAATTCTAGAGAAATGTACAGTTAGACACAGGGTATCCTGCCAAACCCCTACTCTAAGCGGAGATGTCTTGTGTGTATCCTCTAAGCGGAGATGTCTTGTGTGTATCCCTGCTAACCACTGATGTCATCCCTACACTTATCTGTTTGGCAACTCCGTGCAGTAAGGGTGTTACAGGGTGCACTACCTCAAAGCGAGGTGGGCCAGAATTCCAGTGTGCAATTGCCACATTAAATGTATTTTAATCGATAGTTTTATTCATATTGCTTCAGTATGAAGATTTTAGTACCTCCTGGCTAGTACAGTGGTAAGTAACGTGTTCCCCTCCCATTCGCATGGCAACAGATCGATCCCAGTCCGAGACCTCGAATATAAGCTGTTTATTGGGGAGGCACTGCCGTGCTTGGGCACCACATTGAGGGGTTGGGCTTGCCCGGCTGACGTTCTGGTGAGCATCTATTCCGATGAAACAGGAACTGAAACCAGACACCTTTAAGTTTTTAAGTTAAATTGGTAGTGGCACTACAGCATCTGGTACCTTTCCAAAGTGCCAATATGTCCCTCTTCCTTTTTTGCTTAATCGGTTCGAGGTGAGAATAAACGTTCGTTGCTTTCTTTTCTCAGGGGAGAGAAACGTTTTCTTTATACTTTGACCGAGGAGGGTAGAAATGCTTGCTCTTGTGACGTTGTTTGCGTTGCAAATAGGTTTTTAGCTTTTATTTCAATTGATTTCAAAGGTTATCCGAATTATTTGTTATATATATACATATATATATTATACGTGTGTGTATATATATATATATATATATATATATATATATATATATATATATATATATATATATATATATATATATATATATATATATGTATATACTGTATATATATATATACATATATATATATTTATGTATTATAAATATACAGTATTCATATACATATTCATGTGTGTATATATATATATATATATATATATATATATATATATATATATATATATACATACATACGAGTAAATTATGTATGTATATATATAAATAGATATAATGTGTACATACATACATAAGTTATATTGCGTCTGTTCGAAAGCCTTAGGAAACAAACTAAAAGGCAGATAATAAAACATGGAAAAAAAAAGACAAAAACTAGAAGAAACAAAACATGGAGCTAAAAGGTCGCGAAAGATAATAAAAGAAAGCATCGAATCGAGAAGTGGAATGCAAAGAAAAATAGGAGGAAAGAAAATAGAAGAAATGGAAATTTTTTTAAAGGATTTAAGAAACAAATAGTTTAGATTTTTTTTTTTTTTGCTACTTTAGAAACGCAATGATTTTAAAAGAAGTTATTTAAGGGTTTGTTGTACCCTATTGATTACGTTCCTGCCTAGAAATCTGCTGGACTTGGGTTCGAGACCTCCTTAATCTTGATACTTTCTTTGGTCGCTGCAGCCTCACCACCCTTGTGAGCTAATGGTGGGGTCTTTGGAAGATCTTATAAGTCTATCTGCTGATTCATCATCAGCCATTGCCTTCCTGGTCATAGCATGATGGAGGGTTCTTGGGCTATATATATATATATATATATATATATATATATATATATATATATATATATATATATATAGATAGATAGATAGATAGATAGATAGATAGTCAGTTACTAAGCATTGTCACTTTCCCTCAAAGGATTTAAAGGTTTTTAAAGGAATTTATTAACTCTAGCGACCCCTCTCGGGGTATGAGAGTACATTGCAAAATATACATAATTAAAATTTACCTTACAATAATAGTGTAAGATGGCTGTAAAGAGAAGCAAAACTACTTCTATGCACATATCTATACAATACTGAACCTATATCTGTATACCCATATATGTCATAAATAATGGGGACATAAGCCTATATGGACTAGATAAAACTAATAATATATAACTAAAACTGTTCCATTATTATTTTTACAAATTTTGCAAATTCATGAGTGGTCTTTAAAACCATTGCCTGCCCCTAGCTTGGGTGAATAAGCACCTTGGATGGAGATCATATGTATGTATTAGTGTGCTACTGTTGTTAACACACATTTGGGTTCTCTTCAAATGTCATCTAAAATGTGTTAATTATTAGAGTTGGTATGTTACATCTTCAAGTAAAGTCGAAGTAAGTTAACTTGAAAATGGTTTATTCTTTAAGAACAACAGTGTTAACATCTCCATCACAGGAGTATAGCTGGTTTGGTCGGATGACCATTCCGTATGACATCGTCGAGTAAACTGATACAAATATCCATATGCATGTTAAAGTTATTTCAGCACTTGATGATTTATGCAAACACCACATTAATACCGGAAGATACTCAGTTCCGTTCTCACAGGCAACCTTTCTCACGGACTGGGTTAGTGTTTACTCTTCATGAAAAGTGTTACATTGCTGAGGTTTGGTATTCGCATCCTGGTATGATATAACTACAGCACTTCTCACACTCGCTTCTACTTCCACAGTGACCTATTAGGTCATGTGTTTTAAACATGTAATATATAATTATTACATATGTATGGTCAATCTCTAGGGTATCGTCACTGCCCTTGCCCCTGCTATTCATGGGCAACCTTTAAACCCTTTGGTTAACTTCAGAAAGGGTTCTGAGACAAGGGGTAACTGAAGCAAAGCCATTGGATGTCCCTGTGTCTCATTTTCGGCTAGCAAGTGTTTTTTTTTTTTTTTAGAGTTTCTTCTTCCATCAGACATCAAGAACCACTTATCTCGTGTAAGGAAGACTTTATGATGCATTTTCATTAAATCTGGCAATTTGTCTGACAATAAAGGACATTCTGAATGCCCTTTTTAGTGCTTATAGCGTGATGACAAAATTTCCTCTGCGTAGAGTTTATTTTTATCTTGATGTTATTTTAAAAATTTTCTTACAGACGCAGTTGCGTTTCCACACTCACATTTGTGTATACACGCACACACGCCCCATAAATCCCCCCCCACCCACACACACACACACACGCACGCGCGCACACACACATCTACAGACAAAGGCGTTTGTATGGATAACAGCGATTAATTGGGGTTACGAAAATGATAGCATTAGCAAGTAACAGGTACACAGAATTATTGCTTATTAGGATTTTTTTCTTTTATTTTTCCAAGAGAAACTACTGGTTTACTGAAAGGATTAGTTGTTGTTTATTCTTTAATTTGGCGTCTCAATTCATGGGGTCATTGACACCGAAGCTTGTGCAGAGATTTTATACGTTATCGGATCGATTTTTCTCTAACAAGACACTTTATTATCCGTTTAATAGAAGGAAGTTTGTTATTATTCTTTAAATTGGCGTCCCCAATTCCTGAGGTCCTTGACAACGAAACTTTTAAAGAAAAAATTCTCTTATGTAACAGAAGCACAAAAATTTAAGACTTATTTGGATTTTTATTTTATTTCAGCAAGAAATACTTATTCGTTTACTAGAACTATTCTGTTGTTTCCAGGCTTTAAATTGGCGTCCCAAATCTTAAGATCATCGACACCGAAACTTTTTAAAAAACTTTTTTTCTCATGTAACAGGCTTAAAATTTAATACTTATTCGGACTTTTTTTTAACAAAATACTTTATTTTCAGTTCGATAGAATTATTTAATGGTTTCCCCGTTTTTAAATTGGCGTCCCAATTTATAAGGTCATCGAAAACGAAGCTTTTTAAGAAAAAATACTTATTCATTTTTTTTTCTTTTTTTTCTTTTTTTTTATCAAAACGAGACACTTTGTTATTCGTCCGCCAGAAGGATTCGCTTCATTCATTATTCAAATTGGCCTCCCAATTTGTAAAGCCAAAAACAACGAAGCTTTTGAAGGAAGAATTCTCTTATTTAAGAGGCACCAAGATTAAATACATATAAGTTTTTTTTTTTTTTTTTTTTTTTTTTTTTTTTTTTTTTTTTTTTTTTTTTTTGACAAGAGACATTTTATTATTTGTTCATTGAAAGGATTCGATTGTTCACAGTCTTTAGATTGGCGTTCCACTTCCTAAGGTCATAAACACCGTTTGAGAAGGGAACGTTATTCGAAAAAACATTACAAGATGATAGATTTGTGAGAAAGGAAGTTATGCCAGACGAAATTTTTACGTAACCAGACTATGAAAAAAACTGTTATATTTTTTATCCTTTTTGTCAAATGTTCTTTTTCTTAGAATCTAAACGTTTCCTGGACCGCCATTCACACGTCAGGTTTGTTTACAAGTTAATAGAAAGGAAAAATCAAACGTTTTGTCTCTTCAATTTCACGCTTTAGCGAAGAACGTGTCTTATGAAAAGAAATTTTCAGAAAAAACAGTAATTTTTATCGTAAATTCTCCGTGAAAATATACTGTTCACAACCGTATTTCAGTAAAATACAGGAGACCGTAATTTTATCTTACTTTTTCTATTTTCTTTTACGGGCTGGTGACCGTATTAGTCTTTTACGTCAATATATCCGTTTTTAAAACGGTAAAAATCCTGGAATAAATATTGTCAAACATTTGCGGATTTTGTTCCCCCCAAAGTTACGTTACTTCTAACATTTTGTTTGTTATCCTTTTATTTTTTCATCTTTTTCCATAAAATTTTCAAAATAAGAATATGAGAAACGGGGGGTGGAGTTTCATGTCAAAATGAAGTGACACATCATTTCTTTACACGTTTTTCTCATTTCACTTCATCGAGTTTTCCACGCCATTCGGTTAGAACGTTTGTATGGATGAAATAACGTTTTCTGAGATCATCTTACTTCTGCTAGTCTTAACCTTGTTGAGAGAACCTCATCTATAAGCTTTAGTTTCCAACTGTCTTGGGTTAGAGTTCTCTTGCTTTATAGTACACTCAAGTACTATTCTGTGTTTCCTTATTGAGAGAGAGAGAGAGAGAGAGAGAGAGAGAGAGAGAGAGAGAGAGAGAGAGAGAGAGAGTCAAGAATGTAGAAATGCAAATGAATGAATGGATGAATGAGCAATAGATCTAAAAAATTTCAAACCAAAAAATAATAAAAAATTAAGAGAAAAAGGGGAAAATATAGATTGAATGATATAATATAGATGAATAACAGATTTTATTGAGCAATAAAAAACCCCAAAAGAAAGAATGAAACCAAAAAGTTAGAAATAAAGAAGAGAACACAAGACGGAAAATAATCCTACATTAAAAGAAAAATCCAATATATAAAAACCGAGGAGGAAACTTTAGTGTTGACAAAAGCCTTTACGACTAACAAGGAAACACGAACCACAGGAGAAAGACAAAGTCTTTTTTAATTTATATTGATTGATTGATTGATTATGAGTTATCTGGCATCCTGACATCTAAAGTCATTGACGCCGATTTCTAATTATTATTATTATTATTATTATTATTATTATTATTATTATTATTATTATTATTACTTGCTATGTTACAACCCTAGTTAGAAAAGCATGATGCTATGCCCAGTGGCTCCAACAGGGAAAATAGCCCAGTGAGGAAAGGAAAGATGGAAAAGGAAAATATTTCAAGAACAGTAACAACATTACAATGACCCCATAACTCTCTAACGGTAGTATCTTAACTGTTGGCTGGTGCCCTGGCCAACCTGTTATTATTATTATCATTATTATTATTATTATTATTATTATTATTACTTGCTATGTTACAACCCTAGTTGGAAAAGCATGATGCTATAAGCCCAGCGGCTCCAACAGGGAAAATAGCCCAGTGAGGAAAGGAAAGAGGGAAAAGGAAAATATTTCAAGAACAGTAACAACATTACAATGACCCCATAACTCTCTAACGGTAGTATCTTAACGGGTGGCTGGTGCCCTGACCAACCTACTACCTGTTAATTTTGATCATTGTTGTTCCTATCAGTATTGTACATACATACATATACTAAAGGCACTTCCCCCAATTTTGGGGGGTAGCCGACATCAACAAATGAAACAAAACAAAAAAGGGGACCTCTATTCTCTATGTTCCTTCAGCCTAACTAGGGAACGTAGAGAGTAGAGGTCCCCTTTTTTGTTTTTGTTTCATTTGTTGATGTCGGCTAACCCGCAAAATTGGGGAAAGTGCCTTTGGTATATGTATGTATGTACAATACTGAGAGGAACAACAATGATCAAAATTAACAGGTAGTAGGTTGGCCAGGCCACCAGCCACCCGTTAAGATACTACCGTTAGAGAGTCATGGGGTCATTGCAATGTTGTTACTGTTCTTGAAAGGGAGGTTTTGTGTTTTATTTGAATCGGTCGAACCATAAGAGATTATCAGATCAGGATTCTTGTGTCAATAGGACCTGTGTCGAATGACTTAATAAGGAGTTTTCTTCGAAGCCTTTTGATGGGAAGAAGAATTAAGAGATTTTGTTTAATGTGGACTGGGTTAATAAGAGGCTTATGTTTGGGAATATTTTACAGGCTTTGTTTTGAGTAGTATATTTCGTAGGCTTTATGTTAAACAATATTTTTGTAGACTTCATGTTAAGAAATATATTTTTAGACTTTATGTTGAGCAATATTTTTTGTTAGGCTTTATGTTAGATAATTTTCTTTTGGCTTTATGTTAAGCAATGTTTTTTTTAGGCTTTATGTTAAGTAATATTTTTGTAGGTGCAAATAAACAGGTAAACGTTTTCATAATTCTGAGAGAAAGACGGAATCAAAGATCGCGTGATAAGACAGAAACTTAAACACCCATGGACATCAAAAATCAATAGATAAATAAAAAAAAAAAGATCAGGGGAATAAAGATCGCAAAAGAAAGTCAAACCGATAAATTAGAAAAAAAGGGAACAAGATGGAAAAAAAGAGAAAATCAATGTTTAACATGAAAGTCAAAATGAATAAAAACCTCAGAAAATTTTTAGGGTTGTTGAAAGCCCACATGGCTAACAGGAGATGGTGACATATTGGAAAATACTAAACGTAGTCTTGAAAAGCTGTTTAATCTTCGAAATCCTTCTTCACTTACCCTTCTTTTTCTTTTATATCATTTAAAATAACTTGAGAAATCATCTAAATGCTTTTCTAATTTTCCTTTTTTTTCCTTTTGTATCGTTTAGAATAACTTAAGTAATCTTCTAAACTCTAATTTTCCTTTTTTCCCTTTCCTATCGTTTAGATTCTTTAGAAGAACTTAGTGTCATCTTCTAAAGGCTTTACCAAAATATTCTTCTTTCCTTCTGTATCATTTAAAAGAACAAGGGAATCTTCCAAAAAACTTCATGAATTGTCCTTCTTTCCTTTTGTATCGTTTAGAACAACTTCATTGATCTTCTAAACTCTAATATTCGTCTGCCCCTCTTTATCGTTTAAAAGAACTTGAGTTACCTTCTATAAACACTAATTTTCCTTATTTTCCTTTTGCATCGTTTAAAATAACTAAAGTAATCTTCTTAACTCTAATTTTACTTCTTTCCGTTTGTATCGTTTAGAATAACTTGAGAAATCTTGTAAAAGCTTTTCTAAATTTCCTTTCCTTTTGTATCGTTTAGAAGAACTTAATTTATTTTCTAAAGGCTTCTTTAATATTACTTGTTTTCCTTGTATCCTGTAGCATAACTTAAGTAATCTTATAAACACTAATTTTCCTTTTGTATCGTCTAGAAGTGCTTAGAGTAATCTTTTACAGGGTTCTTCTAAAGGCTTCCCAAATATTGTTCCTTCAATTTTCATTTAAACGAACAAAGGAATCTTCGAAAACCTCTAATTTTTATGCTTTCCTTTTGTATCCTTTAGAAGAACTTAGAGTAATCATCTAAAGGCTTCCCTCATATTCTTCTTTCCTTTTTTATCATTTAAACGATCAAGAGAATCTTCTAAAACACTCTAGAATTATCCTTCTATCCTTATGTATCGTACATAAGAACTTATACCGAAAAAAGGAGATTCCTTTATATTCCCTTTGCATCAAGCAAGGCAGAGTCAGTCTGACATTAAACGAGCGTGTCTCAGATAAGACTTTATAGTGACCGTAGGACGAGTGTGGAATGACCTCTGGGTCAGCATTTTCTTACTCTTGGTTTGAAGGCAAATTGAGAATTTATGCCATGTGGACTGGGGATGTTTATATGGATTTTGTTAAGCAACTTTAAGTGCTAGGAAGTTCATGTTATGTCAGTTTCGTGTAAGAGGTTTCAATTGGTAGTTGTTATTATTATTATTATTATTATTATTATTATTATTATTATTATTATTATTATTATTATTATTATTATTATCATCATTGGTATTATTTTTATTATTATTACTATTATTTTTATTATCATTATTATTATTATTATTATTATTATAATTATAATTATAATTGTTATTATTATTATTATTATTATTATTAATATTATTAATATTATCATTATTATTATTTATATATACATATATATATATATATATTTATATCTATACAATATATATAGTGTATATATATATATATATATATATATATATATACATATATATGTGTGTGTGTGTGTATAAATATATATGTGTGTGTATGTATATGTATATGTGTGTGTGTTTGTCTGTCTGTTTTGCGATATTTTTGTGAAATATTGTTTTTTTTTCCTATATCATTACTACTTTTAAAAAAACAGGGTTATCAAATAAAAGACCCATATATATTTTTTCCATCTTCCTCCTTAAGATATCGTAAGATGAAATTTACAAAACATCAATTAATCGTATGTTGATGTTCTTGGCTGATTGACACGTCCATGATAGAATCGCTTACAAAAACAACCAGCTCGGATTATTTTAATTTTTTTTCTGATTCCTTAAGAACTTCAAAATATTTATTTTCTTGAATTAAGTTGATACTGGTGAATGAATAATGAATCGGATCTAGTATTATCTTAAATTTAGCTCTTCGTTAACTTTACTTCGTATTCATGTCGTTGATATAAGTTTATTAATTTTAAAAACTTGTAGCTGTATTCATATGCAGTACAAATATATAACAATGTTTTGTTTCATGACATTTATTTGTTTTACGTTAGAATAAACATTTGGTTTTTGTAGTAAATATCATAAGTAAATTTTTTAATCTTATAGTATAAGGCACTAATGCTTTTCTAACTTTTCCAAACTAAGAAAAATCTTTTTTTTTTAACTAAACTAAAATACTTTATTTGCCTTTTTTCTTTTCTTTTTATTTTGAAACAAATAGGATTATGTGTCATTTTTTTTCCAAATTAAAACCAATTATTTTTAGTTGTTATATTGACATAATATTTATCCATAATTTTTTTTCTATTTACATTTTCAATTTAGAAAAAAAAATATGTGGTCTTTTTTTTAATAAACTAAATGAAATTATTTTTTAGTAGTTAGATGAAAATATAATTTTTTTTTTTTTACAAAAATTTTTATTTTCTATTATTTGATTTTTAAACAAAAAATTGTGTGGTTTATATTTTCACTAAACTAAAAAGATTATTCAGTAGTTGAGATATGGAAATATGATATTAATCATATATATATTTTTTTATTTTCTATTATATTTTCACAAGAAGAAAAATTATCTGGTTTATTATTTTACTAAACTAAAGCAAATTATTTATAGTAGTTAGATGGAAATATAATTTTTATATATATATTTTTTTATTTTCTGTTTTTTTTTTTATATTTTCAAGCAAAAAAGAAAACATTGTGTGGTATATTCTTTTATGAACTTAAAGTACATTATTCTTTAGTTAGAAAAATATATGATACTTTCTACATATATTTCATTTTCTGTTTCTTTTATATTTTCAAACAAAAATAAAAATGTAGTTTTTTTTTACTAAACTAAAACAAATTATTCCTTAGTTTTTAGATATAAATTTGATATTTTTACTTTTATTTACTTTCTGTTTCTTACATGTTATCAAACATGATTAAGAAAAATATTAAGTTTATTTTTTTTTTACTAATCTAAAGCGAATTATTCTTTAGTAAATACAGTTAGACAGAAATATATTTTTACATACGTTTTTAATTTTCTGTTTATATATATTTTCAAATAATTTTTTTTTCATAAACTAAAGCAAAATATTCTTAGTTAAATATAAATAAATTTTTTCAATATATTTTTATTTTCAGTTATATTGAAAAAATATGTGGTTTATTTTTATACTAAACTAAAGCAAATTATTCTTTAATGATTAGATGAAATATATTTTATTTTAAATTATATTAAAAAAAATATGTGGTTTATTTTTATACTAAACTAAAGGAAATTATTCTATACTAATTAGATGAAATATATTTTTTACATAAAATTTCCTCACGGCATAAACCATTCTGTTGCCTCCTTCACAGCAAAGGCTATCAGCTTATATCAACATCTGTGAGATGCTATCATTGTTTTTGCCTCTTCTGCAAAAACTTCGCAATTGCACGCAATAACTTCCTGGCGTTTACGGATACTCAAACGTGAGATATTATTCTATTTGCCTCGTCTGCTTGCCAAAGAGTGCTTTGTACATGCACGCAATACTATGGCTATAACATATACAACTCGTAGTGAATTATATAAGTATTAAGAAGGGAAAATTTTGACTCTCTTTTGCTTGCCTAAGAGTTGTTAGTTGTAAGATGGAATTATGATATTTATATATATATATATATTTTTTATTATTTATATTTTGAATTAAGAAGAAAAAAATGTGGGGTTTATTGTTTTGATAAACTAAATTATTATTATTATTATTATTATTATTACTAGCTAAGCTATACAACCTAGTTGGAAAAGCAAGATGCTATAAGCCCAGGGGCTCCAACAGGGAAAATAGCCCAGTGAGGAAAGAAAACAAGGATAAATAAAATATTTTAAGGACAGTAATAACATTAAAATAAATATTTCCTACATAAAAAGTAAAAACTTTAAACAAAACAAGAGGAAGAGAAATACGATAGAATAGTGTGCCAGAGTGTACCCTCAAGCAAGAGAACTCTAATCCAAGACAGTGGAAGACCATTGTACTGAGGCTATGGCACCAACCAAGAATAGAGAAGTTAGAAGAAAATATAGTATTTCTTACAAATATTTATTTTGTTATTTATATTTTTAAGCAAAAAATGGTGTGGTTTGCACGCAATACTTTGTATTACAGACACAACTCTGAGCGAATCATATAAGTATTAAAAAAAAAAAAAAAAAAAATTATTTCCATCGCATTATTCAGGCGGGAGATGAAAGCAAAAAGCAGTAGAAGCAAGAATGAGATAGAGAAAAATTATTAAAGGTTCGTTACATCTTCTTTAACATCCTGTATTGTTCCGTGAATCCTGCGTTCGCGTTTCTGTTACCTCCTTGGGGTTTTTTTTTTTTTTTTTTTTTTTTTTTTTTTTTTTTTTTTTTTAGTATTTCGCTCATTCGTTGACTTTATCTGTATTTTGTTATCTAAGTCTTTTTTTTTATTTCTCGTCCATTTTCCTTGGCAATACATCTTTTATTTTGTTTTTATTCCTTCCATTTTTTTTGCTCAATTGTGTTCTTTATTTGTATTTTGTATTCTAAGTCTTTTATTTCTCGTAAACTTTCCTTTCTAATTCATCTTTTATTTTGTTTTTATTTATTTCATATTTCTTTGCTTTGTTATTTTGCTCATTTGTTGACTATATGTATTTTGTAATTTCAGTCTTTTATTTCTCGTTTACTTTTCCTTCTAATTCATCTTTTATTTTGTTTTTATTTATTTCCAAATTTTTTTCTCATTTCTTTTCTTTATTTGTATTATGTAATCTAAGTCTTTTATTTCTCGTTTACTTTCCCTTCCAATTCATTTGTTCTTTTGTATTTATTTATTTCCAATTTCTTTGTTTTGTTATTTTGCTCATTTGTTTGCTTTATTTTGTAATCGAGGAATTTTTTTTATTTCTGGTTTACTTTCCCTCTCTAATTCATCTGTTCTTTTGTGTTTGTTTTATTTCAAATTTCGTTTCACAATTTTACTTTTTACAGTTTAAATTTGTTTTTTATATTTATTTGTCAATTATCCATAAAAGTTTGATGGCAGATGGATAGAATAATAAATATATCAATGAAGTAATTTATTATTTCATTAATAAATTTCCCAATATGTACATCATCATTTTTATTATCAGTGTTATTGATTTATTTTTTTTCTTAATTTTATAACTCGTATATATTTTCCCATAGTCATCTACTTATTTGGATAATACCATTTATTTAATGAATATAATGAGTTGCTGAAATAAACCTCCTCTTACTTCACCATGCACCATTTCCCTTTACTTTACCATACATCATATTTTCCTTACTTCACCGTACACAATTTTCCCTTATTTCACCATACACCATTTTCCTCTTTTTTTATCATGCATCATATTCCCCTTACTTCTCCATACACAATTTCCCTTTATTTCACCATACACAGTTTTCCTCTTACTTCACCATACACCAGTTTCCCCTTACTTCACCATTTCCTCTTCGCCATACACCATTTTCCTCTCATTTTACCACACACCATTTTCCTCCTATTTCACAACACACCATTTTCTTCTCGTTTCGCCATACACAATTACCCTTTATTTCACCATACACAGTTTTCCTCTTACTTCATCATACACCAGTTTCTCCTTACTTCACCATACACCATTTCCTCTTCGTCATACACCATTTGGCTCTCATTTTGCTACACACCATTTTCCTCCTATTTCACCACACACCATTTTCCTCTTGAATAAAGAGATACCAGCGTTCAATCCTCTGATATTTAACCAAGTTTTTATTGGTAAGCTTGCTATCCCCACGCCCTTTTATCTTGAAAGAAATTGCTGGTACCAATTTCAAGCTGGGTGGACTTGTGGGCTGCTGGGATTGAACCTGGTCCCAAAGATTCATTTTATGAGGTGGTGGGAAAAAGTTATAGTGGATTATATAAACCGAATTCCTTTAATTCTATTTTTACGTTACATATGTAACTTTTGCTCTTTGAATTATAGAGAGCCGAGTAAATGCATTGTGTAATATGTTATCCTTTGTGTAGGTTATGTATTCTGACGGTGGAGTGAACCTTCATGAAATACTATTTCAAGGGACTTGTATTCTATTGTAATGTGAGATAGAAAATTACACATACACACATGTACATATATATATGTATATATGTATATATACATATATATATATATATATATATATATATATATATACATATATACATACACACACACACACATATATATATATATATATATATATATATATATATATATATATATATCTCGTCTTCTTGTACAATTTGCTCTGATTATTATCTATTTTATCATTTGTGAATGGAATTGGCAAAATAATAATATATTTATAATATATATATATATATATATATATATATATATATAGATATTTATATATATAGATATATAGATTATATATATATATATATATATATATATATATATATATATATATATATATATATACATACATACATACACATACACACAAACATATATATATATATATATATATATATATATATATATATATATACACACACACATATATATATATATACATACATACATACATACATACGTACATACATGTATATATATATATATATATATATATATATATATATACACCCGCACACACACATTATATATATATACATACATATGATAATATATAACAATAACTTTGGCAGGTCTCCTGCAGGGGACCATACGAGGTTAGCCTTCAGAATATGACTTATTTCCAAAGGGAGATCTATTTTTCTCCTCAGAATGCATGGCTGGAACGCGAAAAAAATCCCATTCAATCAGCGAAAAGTATTTTTCCCTCTTGGGTTTCCCCAAACTTTGCCAAACAGACGAGAGAGAGAGAGAGAGAGAGAGAGAGAGAGAGAGAGAGAGAGAGAGAGAGAGAGAGAGAGAGAGAGAGAGAGAGAGAGAGCGGGTCTAATTATGATGTATCTTTAATCATTTTCTACGATTTTTCCCTTTCTGATTGTATATACCTGAACGTGGTGAAAGGGTTTGTGTATCGTCATGATCAGCAAAGCTGTACTATAGTCAATTTTTTTTAGCGAGGCAGATTTGCACCGACTCGCAGCGGTGCCCTTTTAGCTCGGAAAAGTTTCCTGATCGCTGATTGGTTGGACGAGATAATTCAAACCAATCAGCGATCAGGAAACTTTTCCGAGCTAAAAGGGCACCGCTGCGAGTCGGTGCAAATCTGCCTCGCTAAAAAAAATTGACTATAGTCAGGGTCATCCATACTAGGTTGGCTGGGTGTGAGCGATCAGACGAAAATCTCCCACCATCACCAATCTGCACGGGCCAGTGTGGTGATGAAAACTGTCCAAACCCCAGACATGAATTGACATGTTTGAGGTTTGTTATTATTTTTGGGTGTCCTTTCTGGCAACTACTTCCCACCTGTTTCCTTTCATCCGTTTCAATTATTATTATTATTATTATTATTATTATTATTATTATTATTATTATTATTATTATTATTATTATTATTAGCCAAGCTACAACCCAAGTTGAAAAAGCATAATGCTATGAACTCAAGTGCTCCCACAGGGAAAATAGCTCAGTGAGGAAAGTAAAAAAGAAAATAAATAAAACTAAAATAGAAGTAATAACAATCAAAATTAAATATTTTAAGATCAATAACAACATTAAATTACATCTCTCATACATAAAGATTGGCCTTGTTCTGTGGTCACTTTTGATTCCTGGTTCTCCTAAATATTTCGTCTTAGTTGAAAAACTATTTCATCATTTGATTCACCTACCGATTTCCAAATGCCAGGTTTATCAATAATGTTTATGTAATGGAGGAAGTTACATTTTTGTTTTTATCTAAAGTTTAAAGGTTGCTCATGATTGGCAGAACGGCCTTTAAACCTTGAATCTCGCTCTGAGATGATTCACCATTTCACACCCTTACTGCGCGGCGAGTAATCAAACGGATACTGTAGTCTGTAGGGAGTAATGGTAGAGAAGATGTGCGAAGCTACCCACAGTAATTCGCTGTTCAGTAAGGGTGTGACATGGTGCACTTTAAATATTTAAAGGTCGCTCATGAATGGCAGAGGCAAGGGAAAGTGACATAGCTCTATCAAGCAGGGCAATGCCCTAGAGACACCGTATACATATGACCAGCGCCCGAGCCCCCTCTCCACCCAAGCTAGGACTAGGGCTAGGCAATGGCTGCTGATAACTCAGCAGATAGACATATAGGCTTCCCCAAACCCCACAGCTAAGCCCAGGGACGGTCAGGCAATGGTTGCTGATGACTCAGCAGATAGACCTATAGGCTTCCTCACAAGGATGGTGATGTTGTAGCGATGAAAGGAACTAACGAGTTTGAGCAGGACTTAAACCCTAGTCTAGCGATCACCAGGCAAGGACGCTACCAAGAGACCACCTCGTTTCGTCAGAGCGAGGTGTGTTAGGAATTCATGTGTCCAACTGTACGAGTTGACAGTGAAAATATACCAATTTCGTCCAAAAGTATTTACGACTAATTCGCTTTTGACGATCGTATAAAAAGACAACAAACACGAAAGTGGAAAACCCATCTGACCTAAAATGAAATGTTATGAAATTTCGAATTGGATTTTTGTCGTCACGGGCGGTGTTGTGAAAGGGGTTTTAGGGGGGTGGGGGTGGGGGGGGGGATTTGGGGTTTTGGGGGGAGGAGGTGAAAGGGAAAGAAGAAAAGATAACCTTCAGGACCCAGGGGTTATTATGTGGCCTGGTCACGTTCAAGGACCATAGGACAGGTTAGCCTTAAAATTTGGTATTGGAAGAGAAAATGATGAATGAAAAAGGGTGGAAACAGCTAATTTTTTTCCTCTCTCTCTCTCTCTCTCTCTCTCTCTCTCTCTCTCTCTCTCTCTCTCTCTCTCAGAATGTAGGAAAATACTCATTATATTTTGATATAATGAGTTCAGCTTCCTATCAAATACTCTGGATTCTGAAATAAATTTTCCTTCCAATACAAGTCTCGAAATAATCAATATTGTATTGCCGATAAAAGTGTCATTAAAGCAGTCGCAAGATAGAAGAGAGAGAGAGAGAGAGAGAGAGAGAGAGAGAGAGAGAGAGAGAGAGATATGATGTCAGAATTTTGTAAGATAATTTTAGGGTGTTGGTTGATCAAGGCTTAGTATTTTGAGAGAGAGAGAGAGAGAGAGAGAGAGAGAGAGAGAGAGAGAGAGAGAGAGAGAGAGATGATGATGATGTCAGAATTTTGTAAGATAATTTTAGGGTGTTGGTTGATGAAAGCTTAGTATTTTGAGAGGCAACAAATAACATTTCAGTCAAGGTGTCCTTGTCTTTTTCAGATTACTGAGAAAGTAGTTATGATAATTTTGTCCCCCAGACACTTTAGGAAATGAACATTTATTTTTTTTTTTAAGAGAATCTCTTCAATTTTTTTTTTCTTTTTCTTTTTTTTTCGAATCTCTTCAAGTAATTACTTGAAGAAATTTTACTCAGTGAACCGTTTGGACTTTGATTACAGGACAGATTGTAAGAGAGGTGTGATGATTGTTCTAGAAGAATTATGGTAAAATGTAGTGAGATTGTTGTCATATTCAGGCTCCTACTGCTGAATCGTGTACAGGAAGCTTTCGCAACATTAGCTCATCAGCAGCTTTTCTTAACCCGCAACACTTAATGTGCCATTTCACTATGTCTTGCAAACAAGCTTGTAATCCTTGATATTAAGGCCCTTATAATCTAAAATTCCTACTAAACCATCAATCGAGTATTTTGTAGGTCTTCCTTATCCATTTCCTCTTAACTCTTTCAATTTCCCGTTTTTCGCCAACTTCAAATTTCCATAAGAGGAAATATTTTTAATGTTTTTATTTGATATTAAATCCTGCGCTATAAAACGAACCGGAAGTAACTGTATTTAGATTGTCTGTATTTATAGTGTATCAAGTAAAGATATTGATAAAAATAATCCTATGGAAGTATTGAGGATATTTTTTTTAAATTCAGTTTTGAGAAAGCATATGTTTTTCAACGATTTGTAAACAATTATTTAAATAATTATTATTCTCACCTTTAGTGTTTTTACTTCTAAATATCTATAAAAAAAATTTGATTTGATTTCTGTTCATGGTTTTTTGAAAGATTCACGCTATCGACAATATCGACATCATTATAAAATTACCTTGTGAAAGATAATGTCGATTTTTAATTTCCCCCGCTTATTATTCCATTACTCTAAGTTTGATGGGTCTTTGATGGTGCTAATGGCATCGAAAATTGACCTATTTGGGTGCTAACTCTTGGGAATTCTTTCCTTACCAGCACCCCTGGTATCTTATTTTTTACAAAATGAGTCTCTCTATCTCTCTCTCTCTCTCTCTCTCTCTCTCTCTCTCTCTCTCTCTCTCTCAGAGAGAGAGACTCATAGTAATACAAATCCACAAGCAAACAAACAAGAGTAAATAAACAGAAGAGTCTAACAGGTTGGATTCTTAGTGTAGACCTCGAATCTATAGTCTTGAATAAAGCAAAATCGAATAGAATATATTGACAAAGCCACGGACCTGTAAATGCCACCAAGATAGCAACTTCCTTGGAGGAAGTTCCAAGGGGAAGTGAGGAGAGGGGAGGGGAGAATTGGACGACGGTCGAAGTTCTAGGAAGTTATAGGAAGTTTACGTAAGGCTGTGAAGCACCAATTTCCTCATCTCTCATCGGACGGCCGGAAGGAGGGACAATGTTTTTCTAACTGTTCTCATTCTCTCTCTCTCATTCCTTCTTCATCTTCATCTTCCTCTCCTCGTTTGTATTCATTTATGTTTTGCTGAAATTCAAGTTTTTCTCTTTCTCACTTTGTTTTTATCTTGGAAATTCTCACCATTTTTACTGTTTTTTTTTTTTTTTTAATACAACCAACTTTCTTTGATAGTAAGTTCTTTCCAGTTATAAACATCCTCTTCATTGTATTTTTTATCTTCTCACTGCAGTTATTCTGACTTTCTATCACCCATTGCTTTTATATTGTAACACTTTACCATTCATATATATCCCTCTGTTCTATCCTCTCTCTATTGTGAATTCCACCCTATCTCTATCTATCCACCATTCCTTTAATTGCAAATTGTTATACCCTTCTCTCTCTCTCTCTCTCTCTCTCTCTCTCTCTCTCTCTCTCTCTCTCTCTCTCTCTCACAACCCTAATTTCCGTCCTTTCTTTCTCTCTGTGACTTCCCTTTCCTTGCAAACCTTACCTCTATTTTACTTTCGTTTTTCTCCTTGTTTTGTCCAGACACAGGAATTCCAGTCACACCTCTGTATGAGGAAGGACACCCTGTCACACCCTTACTGCAAGGCGAGCTTCTTCTTTTATCCCCCCCCCCCTACCACCACCACCTCTGCCATCCCTCCTAGATGCTGTAGGTCTTACAGCATCTGTTTGGTTACTTGCTGTACAATTAGGTGTGCCAGAAATCCAACTGTACTTCAGTAAATAATGTTCCTTTCTCTAACAAGCTCGGGACTTCTCTTGTAAAATCCCCAGCGAAGTTCATGGAATTTGCATCACTGTATTTAAAACCAATATATATAAATGTGTTTTCCTGTGTACATAAACATCGAAATGTGATGACGGTGAGAGCGAGAGGGAAGGGGAATGAGGGTGAGAGGAGTGAGAGTGTGGGGGAGAGTGGACAGGGGGGAGGGGGGGGGGCAGCGAGGTTCATGCACTGTGCATCACTGTATTCAAAACCAATATATAAATGTGTTTTGCTGTATTCATAAACATCGAAATGTGTTGGCGGTGAGAGTGGTGAGAGGAGAGTGAGAGGTGGGCGAGGGAGAGGGGTGTGAGAGTGTCTGAATGGACAGTCAACAACAACGCTTTGCAATGAACGTAATATTTTCGAGGCCAGAATGTTTAGCTATTTTAATAACATTCAGTTTCACCGGCTGAATGTAGGTTTTGTAATATAAATTAACTATCAATGTTTACACTTACTTTATTTCCTATATAGAATTATCTCTTGGGTTAAAATTGAAAATTCTTTCATTATGAGGAAATATTAAGTTGATTTATATCATTATTAGTAGTAGAAACAAATAGTAGTACATAAATTATTGCTAATAAAAGTCTTGCTTTAGTTAATTAGGGTTGTAGCTTATTAAGTAATGATGATGATGATAATAACAATAATAATAATAGTAATAATAATAAACCTATTATTCGAAATTTTATCTTTGAAAATACAAGGGAACTAATCTTCTAAAATGCCCCTAATTTCTTCTTAATTCATATC
>NC_090739.1:4483300-4496236 GCF_036898095.1 Palaemon carinicauda
TGACCCAATCAGTCCCAAAATCTAATCAAATTGTCCTTGGATCATGGCCAATCGTTCCACCAATCATCCCATGAGATCCGGTCAAATAGTTTTTGAGTTCTACGAATCACAAACACACAGAGAGACACAAATAAATACACGCACTCCTATCATAACATAACTTTCGCAACGAAGTTGACGAAGGTAACAATACGGTTAGAGTTAGTTCACTTTTGCAGTGCACTGTACCAAAAGTATTTGGCTTTGAGAATCCTGTTTACTGTAGGCAGTTGCTATAGATTTGCTCTGCAGGATTTCTGGTAGTGTTCTTGGCCTATTAGCTTTCATATTGTATACACATGACATGTGGTTTGAACTAGAAAACAAGATTGTTGCTTATGCAGATGATGCTACTCTTTTCGTATCAATTCCATCTCCTGAATGTAGATATGAGGTTGCTGAATCCCTTAATAGAAATCTAGTTTTTCTTCTGATTGATCTGTTTCTCGGTCTGATAAGTTGTTGCTGATATAAATAGCTTAAGCAATTACTCATTGGAAACTCTTCCTTTTCTATTCCCTTAATAATTTTATGTTGTAATTATAATACCGTTATACTCTCTAATGTCTCTTCTTATACCGTTGCTATTTTTTTAATTACATTTCTCTCTCTCTCTCTCTCTCTCTCTCTCTCTCTCTCTCTCTCTCTCTCTCTCTCTCTCTCTCTCTCTCTTTCCCAACATTTTTCAGTTGTAACACTGCTCTCCACACTTAATCTTACATAGTTTACTCGCACAAATTTTTTCATAATTTACATAATTTACTTGCTTAAATAAATTCTCTCTCATACTTTTCATATGTCTCACTTTTAACAATAGTTTCTATGATTACTACTAGCTAAGCTACAACCCTTGGTGGAAAAGCAGGATGCTGTAAGCCCATTGGGCCCAGCAGGGAAAATAGCCCAGTGAGGAAAGAAAATATATAGAATAGTGTGCCTGAGTTGTAGGCTACCCTCCAACAAGAGAACTTTAACCTAAAACAGTGGAAGACCATAGTACAGAGGCTATGGCATTACCCAAGACTAGAGAACAATGGTTTTATTTTGACGTTTCCTCCTAGAAGAGCTGCTTACCATAGCTAAAGAGGCTCTTCTGGCCTTACTAATTGGAAAGTAGCCACTGAACAATTACAGTGAAGGAATTAACACCTTTAGTGAAGAACTTTTCGGTTATCTTAGTGTTGTCAGGTGTATGAGGAAAGAAGAGACTGTGTAAAGAACAAGGCAGACTATTCAGTGAATGTGTAAGCAAAGAAAAAAATAAGCCGTAACCACAGAGGTATCCAATGTAGTACTCTTTGACCAGTCAAAGGACTCAATAACTCTAGTAGTAATGCCTTAGTCAACCTACTACCTTACTTTTAACTGTAGTATCTACGACATGGAAAAACACCTTAGTGTTGTCCAAATATATTTCCTTCTCTTGGTCCGTGTAGGCAAAGGAACCAGAGAGAGAGGGATCCAATATAGTACTGCCTGGCCAGTCAAAGGACCCAGTTGCTCTAATGGTAGTGCCTTGGTCAGCCTACTGCTTTAATGTTAACTGTAGTGTGTACGACATGGAAAAAAACACCCTATTGTTAACCATCTGTCTTTCCTGCTCCGTGTAGGTAAAGGAAAAATTAGCCGTAACCAGAGAGGGGTGATCCAATGTAGTACTGTTTGGCCAGTCAAAGGACCCAGTAACTCTAGAGGTAGTGCCTTGGTCAGCCTACTACCTTACTTTTAACAGTAGTGTCTACGACATGGAAAAAAAACACCCTACTGTTAACCACCTTTGCCATTCTCTTTGTCCGTGTAGGTAAAGGAAAAATTAGCCGTAACCAGAGAGGGGAGATCCAATTTAGTACTGTTTGACCAGTCAAAGGACCCAGTAACTCTAGAGGTAGTGCCTTGGTCAACCTACTACCTTACTTTTAACAGTAGTGTCTGCGACATGGAAAAAACACCCTACTGTTAACCATCTGTCTTTCATTTTCTTTGTCCGTGTAGGTAAAGGAAAAATTAGCCGTAACCAGAGAGGGGTGATCCAATGTAGTACTGTTTGGCCAGTCAAAGGACCCAGTAACTCTAGAAGTAGGGCCTTGGTCAACCTACTACCTTACTTTTAACAGTAGTGTCTGCGACATGGAAAAAACACCCTACTGTTAACCATCTGTCTTTCATTCTCTTTGTCTGTGTAGGTAAAGGGAAAATTAGCCGTAACCAGAGAGGGGGGATCCAATGTAGTACTGTTTGACCAGTCAAAGGACCCAGTAACTCTAGAGGTAGGGCCTTGGTCAACCTACTACCTTACTTTTAACAGTAGTGTCTACGACATGGAAAAAACACCCTACTGTTAACCATCTGTCTTTCATTCTCTTTGTCTGTGTAGGTAAAGGAAAAATTAGCCGTAACCAGAGAGGGGGGATCCAATGTAGTACTGTTTGACCAGTCAAAGGACCCAGTAACTCTAGAGGTAGGGCCTTGGTCAGCCTTCTACCTTACTTTTAACAGTAGTGTCTACGACATGGAATCACGCCTTACTGTTAACTAAATATCTTTCCCTCTCTTCGTTTGTGTAGGCAAAGGAAAAAAAGAGCCTTAACCACAGAGAGAGAGAGAGAGAGAGAGAGAGAGAGAGAGAGAGAGAGAGAGTAGGGGGGGGGGGGTCCCATGTAGTACTGTTTGGCCAGTCAAAGGACCCAATGACACTGGTAGTAGTGCCTTAGTCAGCCTACTACCGTTTAACAGTAGTGTCTACTTCATGGAAAAATATCTTACTGTTAACTATGTATCTTTCCCTCTCTTCTGTGTAGGCAAAGGAAAAATTAGCCGTAACCAGAGAGGGGGGGATCCAATGTAGTACTGTTTGGCCAGTCAAAGGACCCAGTAACTCTAGAGGTAGGGCCTTGGTCAGCCTTCCACCTTACTTTTAACAGTAGTGTCTACGACATGGAAAAAACACCCTACTGTTAACCATCTGTCTTTCATTCTCTTTGTCTGTGTAGGTAAAGGAAAAATTAGCCGTAACCAGAGAGGGGGGGGGGGATCCAATGTAGTACTGTTTGGCCAGTCAAAGGACCCAGTAACTCTAGAGGTAGGGCCTTGGTCAGCCTTCTACCTTACTTTTAACAGTAGTGTCTACGACATGGAAAAAACACCCTACTGTTAACCATCTGTCTTTCATTCTCTTTGTCTGTGTAGGTAAAGGAAAAATTAGCCGTAACCAGAGAGGGGGGATCCAATGTAGTACTGTTTGGCCAGTCAAAGGACCCAGTAACTCTAGAGGTAGGGCCTTGGTCAGCCTTCTACCTTACTTTTAACAGTAGTGTCTACGACATGGAAAAAACACCCTACTGTTAACCATCTGTCTTTCATTCTCTTTGTCTGTGTAGGTAAAGGAAAAATTAGCCGTAACCAGAGAGAGGGGGGGGATCCAATGTAGTACTGTTTGGCCAGTCAAAGGACCCAGTAACTCTAGAGGTAGGGCCTTGGTCAGCCTTCTACCTTACTTTTAACAGTAGTGTCTACGACATGGAAAAAACACCCTACTGTTAACCATCTTTCTTTCATTCTCTTTGTCTGTGTAGGTAAAGGAAAAATTAGCCGTAACCAGAGAGGGGGGATCCAATGTAGTACTGTTTGGCCAGTCAAAGGACCCAGTAACTCTAGAGGTAGGGCCTTGGTCAGCCTTCTACCTTACTTTTAACAGTAGTGTCTACGACATGGAAAACACACCCTACTGTTAACCATCTGTCTTTCATTCTCTTTGTCTGTGTAGGTAAAGGAAAAATTAGCCGTAACCAGAGAGGGGGGATCCAATGTAGTACTGTTTGGCCAGTCAAAGGACCCAGTAACTCTAGAGGTAGGGCCTTGGTCAGCCTTCTACCTTACTTTAAACAGTAGTGTCTACGACATGGAAAAAACACCCTACTGTTAACCATCTGTCTTTCATTCTCTTTGTCTGTGTAGGTAAAGGAAAAATTAGCCGTAACCAGAGAGAGGGGGGGGGGATCCAATGTAGTACTGTTTGGCCAGTCAAAGGACCCAGTAACTCTAGAGGTAGGGCCTTGGTCAGCCTTCTACCTTACTTTTAACAGTAGTGTCTACGACATGGAAAAACACCCTACTGTTAACCATCTGTCTTTCATTCTCTTTGTCTGTGTAGGTAAAGGAAAAATTAGCCGTAACCAGAGAGGGGGGGATCCAATGTAGTACTGTTTGGCCAGTCAAAGGACCCAGTAACTCTAGAGGTAGGGCCTTGGTCAGCCTTCTACCTTACTTTTAACAGTAGTGTCTACGACATGGAAAAAACACCCTACTGTTAACCATCTGTCTTTCATTCTCTTTGTCCGTGTAGGTAAAGGAAAAATTAGCCGTAACCAGAGAGGGGGGGATCCAATGTAGTACTGTTTGGCCAGTCAAAGGACCCAGTAACTCTAGAGGTAGGGCCTTGGTCAGCCTTCTACCTTACTTTTAACAGTAGTGTCTACGACATGGAAAAAACACCCTACTGTTAACCATCTGTCTTTCATTCTCTTTGTCCGTGTAGGTAAAGGAAAAATTAGCCGTAACCAGAGAGGGGGGATCCAATGTAGTACTGTTTGGCCAGTCAAAGGACCCAGTAACTCTAGAAGTAGCGCCTTGGTCAGCCTTCTACCTTACTTTTAACAGTAGTGTCTACGACATGGAAAAAACACCCTACTGTTAACCATCTGTCTTTCATTCTCTTTGTCTGTGTAGGTAAAGGAAAAATTAGCCGTAACCAGAGAGGGGGGGATCCAATGTAGTACTGTTTGGCCAGTCAAAGGACCCAGTAACTCTAGAGGTAGGGCCTTGGTCAGCCTTCCACCTTACTTTTAACAGTAGTGTCTACGACATGGAAAAAACACCCTACTGTTAACCATCTGTCTTTCATTCTCTTTGTCTGTGTAGGTAAAGGAAAAATTGGCCGTAACCAGATTATTATTATTATTATTACTATCCAAGCCACAACCCCAATTGGAAAAGCAAAATGCTATAAGCCCAGGGGCTCCAATAGGGAAAAATAGCCCAGTGAGGAAAGGAAATAAGGAAATAAATAACTGAAGAGAACAAATTAACAGTAAATCATTCTAAAAAAGTAACAACGTCATAACAGATATGTCATATATAAACTATGAACAACTTCAAAAACAAATATGTCATATATAAACTATAAAAAGACTCATGTCCGCCTGGTCAACAAAAAAGCATTTGCTCCAACTTTGAACTTTTGAAGTTCTACTGATTCAACAACCCGATTAGGAAGATCATTCCACAACTTGGTAACAGCTGGAATAAAACTTCTAGAGTACTGCGTGGTATTGAGTCTTATGATGGAAAAGGCCTGGCTATTAGAATTAACTGCCAGCCTAGTATTACGAACAGGATAGAATTGTCCAGGGAGATCTGAATGGAAAGGATGGTCAGAGTTATGAAAAATCTTATGCAACATGCATAATGAACTAATTGAACGACGGTGCCAGAGATTAATATCTAGATCAGGAATAAGAAATTTAATAGACCGTAAGTTTCTGTCCAACAAATTAAGATGAGAATCAGCAGCTGAAGACCAGACAGGAGAACAATACTCAAAACAAGGTAGAATAAAAGAATTAAAACACTTCTTCAGAATAGATTGATCACCGAATATCTTAAGAGACTTTCTCAATAAGCCAATTTTTTGTGCAATTGAAGAAGACACAGACCTTATATGTTTCTCAAAAGTAAATTTGCTGTCGAGAATCACACCTAAAATTTTGAAAGAATCATACAAATTTAAAGAAACATTATCAATACTGAGATCCGGATGTTGAGGAGCCACCGTCCTTGACCTACTTACAATCATACTTTGAGTTTTGTTAGGATTCAACTTCATACCCCATACTTGCAACATGCACTAATTTTAGCTAGATCTCTATTAAGGGATTCACCAACCCCAGGTCTACATTCAGGGGATGGAATTGATGCAAAGAGAGTAGCATCATCTGCATATGCAACAAGCTTATTTTCTAGGCCAAACCACATGTCATGTGTATATAGTATGAAAAGTAATGGGCCAAGAACACTACCCTGTGGAACACCGGATATCACATTCCTATACTCACTATGGTGCCCATCAACAACTACTCTTTGAGATCTACTACTTAAAAAATCAATAATAATGCTAAGAAACGACCCACCCACTCCCAACTGTTTCAGTTTGAAAACAAGGGCCTCATGATTAACACGGTCAAAGGCAGCACTAAAATCAAGGCCAATCATACGAACTTCACGACCACAATCAAGGGATTTCTGTACTGCATTGGAGATTGTAAGAAGGGCATCACATGCTCCAAGGCCTTTACGAAAACCAAATTGCAAACTAGGGAATAGATGATTACCTTCAGCAAACCTATTAAGACGTTTTGCCAGAAGACGTTCAAAAACTTTAGATAATATGGGAGTTATGGAAATTGGGCGGTAATCAGTGGGACTTGAGCTACCACAAACACATTTACATAGAGGAGTAACATTACCAATTCTCCAACAAGTGCTAAAAGCTCCTCTTCTTGCTAACTTGCGCAAAATAACAGATAACTTTGGAGCTAAGAAATCTGCTGTCTTTATAAAAAACAAAGGAAAAATACCATTTGGGTCTACACCTCCTTAAGCATCAAGGTCCATCAACAGAGCTTTAATCTCACGAGATCGAAAAGCTAAACTAGTTAGTTTAGCCTCAGGAAAACAGGAATAAGGAAGTTCAAGTTTTTCATTACTCTGTTTACTGTCAAAAACATCAGCCAAAAGGGTTGCCTTTTCCTTTGGACAGTGAGTGACTGAGCCATCTGGTTTAAGTAAAGGAGGAACTGCTGCATCTACACCAAAGAGTGCAGATTTAAGGGTAGACCACCATTTATGTTCCTGAGTTGTACCAGAGAGGGTTTCTTTTATGATTAAATTGTACTCCTTTTCAGTTGAGGCATAAACTCTCTGAGCAAAAGCTCGAAGCTGAGTATAGTTGTTCCAGGTCAAATCTGATCTGTTACCCTTCCAAAGGTGATAGGCCTCCTGCTTCTCCAAATAAGCACGTCTACAATCATCATTGAACCACGGTTTGTCCTTCATTCGGTACCTTAGCACACGAGAAGGGATACGCCTATCAATTATGTTGACTAGATTCTCATTCAAAGAGACAACAGGATCTACACTATTATATAATTGTGACCAATTCAAGCACAAAAGATCATGCAAAATCCCATTCCAGTCTGCTTGGGATTTCATATAAATTTTACAGGAATATGATATATCAGGGACAGGCTGCTCAGTCTTCACTAATAATGAAATCAAGGCATGGTCAGAAGTCCCGACTGGAGAATCAACCTTACTAGTTATAACGCCTGGGGAGTCAGTGTATACGAGGTCCAAGCAATTACCAGACCTGTGAGTAGCTTCATTTATGATTTGCTCACAGCCTGATTCAGAGCCAAAGTCTAAAGCTCTTAAGCCATGGCGATCGGTAGGAGAGATAGAACTTAACCACTCCCTATGGTGAGCATTAAAATCACCAACAAAGACAAAAGAAGCCTTTCTATCATCTTCTTGTATCTTAGCCATAATGGTAAGAAGACAATCGAAGATAGAATCATCCATGTCTGGATTCCGGTAGATCGAACACAAATAAAAGTTGTTATGCCTGCCACAAACTTTTATTACCTGAATCTCATGACATCCACATTGATAGCAGGACTTATGAGAAGCAGGGTACTCGGTCCTAATATACACCGCCATTCCCCTGGCCCTAGGAATGGCATCACGTTTCAGCATTATTGGCTTCTTAAAACCAGTTATAAGGAGCTCAGATGAGTGCCTCATATTAGAAACCAAAGTTTCTGAGCACAAAAGAATATCATACTGTCTGGACGCAACTGTAAGGTCTTGGATATTTGCATGAAGACCACGAATATTGCAATACAGAAGACGACATTGACGAAATCTAGGACGTACTGGTCCCGGATTTTGCTCAATGTCTCCAGACAGCATAAGAATTAATAGAAATAAAAAAGAGACATCATACTTAAAAACTAGATTAACAAGAATTATAACAAAAACAATATGTACAGAATAATAAAAAAAGTGATTGATGATACCCATAGACTATAGTAAAAAGTCGGAAAAACTGGTCAACATGGAGGAGCCGATACACCATGCAAGGCTAAATACCCTCCAGGATAGCCACTTCAACTGAAGGGAGGACAGTAAGGATGGTTTTGAGAAGAAAAAATCAGAAAAAGGAAAAGACAACCTCTTGATAAACCACCAGGCATCCATGGCCCTTCTATTAAGCCTGCCCAACACACCATTTCAAAAAAACAAGAGGAAGAAAAAAAATAAGATAGAATAGTGTGCCCGAGTGTACCCTCAAGCAAGAGAACTCTAACCCAAGGCAGTGGAAGACCATGGTACAGAGGCTATGGCACTACCCAAGACTAGAGAACAATGGTTTAATTTTGGAGTGTCCTTCTCCTAGAGGAGCTGCTTACCATAGCTAAAGAGTCTCTTCTACCCTTACCAAGAGGAAAGTACACTGAACAAATTGCAGTACAGTAATTAACCCCTTGGGTGAAGAAGTGTTAAGTATCTCATTGTTGTCAGATGTATGAGGAAAGACGAGAATATGTAAAGAATAGGCCAGACTATTCTGTGTAAGTGTAGGCAAAGAAAAAATAAGCCGTGACTAGAAAGAGGGATCCAATGCATTACTGTCTGGCCAGTCAAAGGATCCAATACCTCTCTAGTGGTAGTATCTCAACGGGCGGCTGGTGCCCTGGCCACCAATGTAGTACTGTTTGGCCAGTCAAAGGACCCAGTAACTCTAGAGGTAGGGCCTTGGTCAGCCTTCTACCTTACTTTTAACAGTAGTGTCTACGACATGGAAAAAACACCCTACTGTTAACCATCTGTCTTTCATTCTCTTTGTCTGTGTAGGTAAAGGAAAAATTAGCCGTAACCAGAGAGGGGGGATCCAATGTAGTACTGTTTGGCCAGTCAAAGGACCCAGTAACTCTAGAGGTAGGGCCTTGGGCAGCCTTCTACCTTACTTTTAACAGTAGTGTCTACGACATGGAAAAAACACCCTACTGTTAACCATCTGTCTTTCATTCTCTTTGTCTGTGTAGGTAAAGGAAAAATTAGCCGTAACCAGAGAGGGGGGATCCAATGTAGTACTGTTTGGCCAGTCAAAGGACCCAGTAACTCTAGAGGTAGGGCCTTGGTCAACCTACTACCTTACTTTTAACAGTAGTGTCTACGACATGGAATCACGCCTTACTGTTAACTAAATATCTTTCCCACTCTTCCCACACTCGTCGAAGGAGGAATTCTTCCCATCTTGCTTTTCCCCTTTCTTGCTACAAAGAACGGGTAATCTAATTTCTCCATTATTCCTTTAAACGATAGGAATAATGTTCTCTTCTTCGCGGTATTATGCTTTAAGTTTTGATTAACTTGCCTTGGGAGAGAAGGTTAGTGTTTCTGTTCATGCGGAAGAGGTACTTGCTTCACAATTTCGTATCTTATTTACATATATTTGATGCGAATTATTGTTTGCAGTTCATATCTCTCCTCTACTATTATTTTGTTTTTTATCTCCTTCCTCGTCATCACCTGTATTACATTTTTTTTATCATGGTATTATTGTCTTATCTATTTGTGAGTTTTTTTCTGCCTCTTATCTAGGATATTTATTTTCTATGATATTTTGTTATCAGGGACCCTTTTACGTCAGTAAGCATTTTTAGGATTAGGCTGCCATAAAGGGTAAACTCTCTCTCTCTCTCTCTCTCTCTCCTCTCTCTCTCTCTCTCTCTCTCTCCTCTCTCTCTCTCTCTCTCTCTCTCTCTCATATATATATATATATATATATATATATATATATATATATATGTATATATATACATATATATATATATATATATATATATATATATATTATGAGTAGGGATTACCTAAGAATTGAATTGAATTAAGCTATACATGTTTCATTACCCATTGAATGCTGGTGTTCCATAATGAAGAATATATATATATATATATATATATATATATATATATATATATATATATATATATATATATATATATATATATATATATATATATATATATATATATATATATATATGTTTATATATGTGTGTGTGCGTATGTGTGTATATTTGTGTATATATAAGACTATTCAAAGTACTGTCAATCTTATTGATAGTTTCATAAATCATTTAACCAAATTATTTCTGACAAAAGTTGGTTCTTTTGCTTTTCCAAAGTTCCTTATAAGGCCTCTCTCTGGCTCTAGTTTCGAGAACAAGAGCGGTTTTTTTCCGCACGGAAATATTTCTGCTCGTTAGGAGGCATGTCTTCACACGAGAGGATTTTCCCTGACCGGCCTCATTGTTTTCATAAGCCGCTACACTGGAACTTCGCGGGATAGCAGTACATGCGGCTAGTCCGCTCGGAAGGAGCGGTAATTCCCCCGAGCGGGCAACATGTAAAGGGCCTCATTGATCTAAATAGATTTCTTGATCTGCGCGGACAAAACCGTGTGATATAATTCCGCTCGGACAAAACCGCGTGATATTCTGCTCGGACATAACCATGTGATATCATTACACTCGGACAAAGCCGTGTGATATCATTCCGCTCAGTCATAACCGCGTGATATTCTGCTCGGACATAACCATGTGATATCATTCCACTCGGACATAACCGCGTGATATCATTCCGCTTGGATAAAACTGTGTGATATCATTCCGCTCGGATAAAACAGCGGGATATCATTCCGCTTGGACAAAACCGAGTGATATCAGTCCCCTCAGACAAAACTGCATATCAGTCTGCTCAGACAAAACTGCGTAATATCAATCCGCTCGGACAAAACTGAGTGATATCAGTCCGCTCAGACAAAACTGTATGATATCAGTCCGCTCAGACAAAACTGCTTATCAGTCTGCTCAGACAAAACTGTGTAATATCAATCCGCTTGGACAAAAACTGAGTGATATCAGTCCGCTCAGACAAAACTGCATGATATCAGTCCGCTCAGACAAAACTGCATATCAGTCTGCTCAGACAAAACTGCGTAATATCAATCCGCTCGGACAAAACTGAGATGATATCAGTCCGCTCAGACAAAACTGCATGATATCAGTCCGCTCAGACAAAGACTGCATGATATCAGTCCGCTCAGATAAAACCTCGTGATATCAATCCGCTCGGACAAAACCTCGTGATATCAATCCGCGCGGACAAAACCGCGCGGTATTAATCCACTTGTGTGAAGCGTGGCTTAATCCGTAGCAAGCATCTAAGCTCACAAGTAACTTTCCTTTTAACGGATCCATTTCCTAGGGAATGGCGTCCGCTTGACTTGAGAGCCGTTGCCTGTTAGGCGTTCAATTCCATTTTCCAACGTAGGAGGACTTTTTACATTATTCAAGAGGATTTGAGCCAAGCTGGCATGATCCTACTCTTCGCCAGATTTAAAAAAAATGATGATTTCAGTTTATCAGATGATTCATGTGACAAACTTCTCTCTCTCTCTCTCTCTCTCTCTCTCTCTCTCCTCTCTCCTCTCTCTCTCTCTCACTCTCTCTCTCGATATTTATGATTAATTGTTTATATCAATCTGATTAAATTGTACAATGAATAAACGGTACAAACATCATATGCAAATAGACATTGGAATAAGGCAATTAAAACCATGTACAGATCTCTCTCTCTCTCCTCTCTCTCTCTCTCTCTCTCTCTCTCTCTCTCTCTCTCTCTCTCTCAATAACTTATACACTTATCATAGGACTTTTTCAACCGGGTAGTAACGAATACAATTATTCTATAATAAGTTATTTTCAATATGAAAGACAACTCTTATGCTTTTTCAATTGTGTATAGAAATGAGAGAGAGAGAGAGAGAGAGAGAGGAGAGGAGATGAGGAGAGAGAGAGAGAGAGAGAGAGAGAGAGAGAGAGAGAAATTGCATAAAGATATCTGTACATGTGTTTGATTGCCTAGTTACATTCTTACAATATTTACTTATATGTGATATTTTTACTTTTTTTTCATTGTACAATTTAATCAGGCTGATATGAATAAATGATTTCAGAAGAGGAGAGAGAGAGAGGACAGAGAGAGAGAGAGAGAGAAAGAGAGATTTGTTTTAATATATTGTTTACATTTTTATAGTAATTATGGTTATACCAAAATAATTTATATGGAACGCAAAGTGAAATTTAGAATTTGAATTTATAAACAGGATAGATTACTAGGCCCTTAAATGAGAGAGAGAGAGAGAGAGAGGAGAGAGAGAGAGGAGGAGCGAGGAGAGAGAGAGAGAGAGAGAGAGAGAGAGAGAGAGAGAATCATTTATCTCATCACTGAGATTATACAATGTTGCTTGTCGTGAAAATGAATGGGAGAAAAAGAACAGCGGGGAAAAATTAAGGCCTATTAATTTTCCGGACGTGAGGACATTGGGAATTTCACCTTTTTTCTTGTACAGTTGGCGTCATTAATTCCGGTACACTTCACGGGAAGCTAAGGAGACGTCAGTGTACCGGAATTGATGAAACCAACTGTACCTCAATAATTATATACTATATATATATATATATTATATATATATATATATATATACTATATATATATAGTGGAGGAATAAAACTTATGACAATATTTTTTTCTTTTTTTTTGACTGTTCAATTGAACGGTTTTGTATATTATTGTGTTTATTCTTTTGGAAATTAATGATTATTTTTTTTGGAATTAAATGACAAAGAGAAGCTAGGATTTAGTTTATGGTAGTTGAGGGAGAGAGAGAGAGAGAGAGAGAGAGAGAGAGAGAGAGAGAGAGAGAGAGAGAGA
>NC_090739.1:4496736-4499236 GCF_036898095.1 Palaemon carinicauda
ATACGTATATATACACACATACTATATATAGATAAAGCATTGCATAAATATATATTATTGTTGACTCCTAAGTAATTTAACTGCCAACGTATAAAGCTCTCATTTTCAATATTAATTATATATATATATATATATATATATATATATATATATATATATATATGTATATATATATATATATATATATATATATATGTATATATATATATATATATATATAATATAATATATATAATCTTTATGTGTGTATGTGTGTATGTACATGTATATATGCAATGCAATAAAACACTAAAAAGTATTCATGTGCTCTTTCCAAGGCCCCAAAGATTTAAATTTTTATAATGAACCATTATTGTTGATGATTTATTATATATTTCTCACCTTCTATGTGAATAATTGATTGCTTTATGCAGTCCATATAAATAAGCGATAAATGGTTACAAGATCTCAGATTATAAACCTTTTTGTTATTAATAGATCTTAAACCTTAGATCTCAAATTTCCTCTGAATATAATTTGGTAAACAAAATTGTAAATGTTTTGATTTTCCAACCCCAATGATTTTTATTTTCGCTCTTTTAATATATGGCTTCGGAATTTTCACGTACCCTTGTTTTCCCCTCATAGTGTGTAAGAATTTCACTCACAACAAATATATTCATCGACGTAGAATGGAGTATACATTTGATAGAACAATCTATGTTAAATAGATATTAGTTGAATTAGTAATATATATTAGTTGAATTAGTAGAATTTCAAAAGTTCAAACCTGCAGCAAATTTATGCTGAACAAGCTGACACATAAGTCTTTTTATAGTTTATATGTGACATATCTGTTTTTTAGAAAAAATTATTGTTACTTTATTTTCTCATCGTTTATTTATTTCCTTATATCCTTTCCTCACTGGATTATTTTTCCCTGTTGGAGCCCTTGGCCTTGTAGCATCTTGCTTTCCCAACTAGGAATGTGGCTTAGTTAGTAGTAGTAATAATAATAATAATAATAACAATAATAATAATAATAATAATAATAATAATAATAATAATAATAATAATAATAATACCAAAGAAAACTATAAATGTTGTATACGTTTGATAGAACAATCCATTTTAAATAGGAATTAGAAAATGAATTATTGACACTGCATACCAAAAAAAAAGAAAATAAGAAAAAAAAAACAATATATGTGAGATGTCATGCGAGCGAATTAAAAGCATTTTTAATCCACCGCTCACTATGAAATACAGTGCGACTCGCTTACTATTATTGTTTTTTTTTTTTTTTTTTTTTTTTTTTTTTTTTTTTTTTTTTTTCCTGGTGAAATATGCATCTCCTAAGGGAATTGAAACTGAGATTTAGTTTACGTAGATCTTTTAATTCCCTCACTGGAAATATTTTAAATCTTTTTGTTTTTCTAAATAAGACTTTGATTTTGCTTTCATTTACTACAGTGTTGATGTGGATGATTCTATCTTCCTTTCACGAAGAGTAATGATTATAAAAAAGTTATGTCCTGTATATAATAAAAAGCAAATGTCTGGTGTGTTATACATATATATATATATATATATATATATATATATATATATATATATGAATATATATATACAGTATATGTTAAATATATATACAGTATATATTATACTGTATATATAAATATATGTTTTTATATTATACATACATATATATATACTGCCTATATGTGGCTGTATATATATATATTATATATATATATATATATATATATATATATATATATATATATATATATATATATATATATATGTATATATATATATATATATATATATATATATATTATATATATTATTTTCGATCTCGCCAAGCTCTCCCTATCCCTTGGGTAGGGGGAGGGGGTGAAAGAGAGTAGTCATACCCTTGTGAGAGGGGGATTGCGTGTATACGCATATCTAGATATTTAGCCGTAATTTTGACAGATTACGTACATTACTGATAAAATTAAAAGAATAAAATTGTTAGAACCTTTGAAAAGGTCTTATGTAAGATGAATGCTGTTTAAGACAGTCATTAATTTTTAATAAAACAAGAGAAATAATAATGATGTTGATGATGACAGTAATAATAATAATAATAATAATAATAATAATAATAATAATAATAATAATAATAATAATAATAATAATAATAATAATAAAACCCCCCATACAGTACCCGTTGGGAACAGCTCAAGGTAAATCTAATTTACTTTGCCATTAGTTAATTATTTTCTTAGTTTATCTAATAAGGAGTTTAATCTGATGAACTCCCGCTAAATTAATTTA
This sequence comes from Palaemon carinicauda, assembly GCF_036898095.1. Taxonomy (NCBI): domain Eukaryota; kingdom Metazoa; phylum Arthropoda; class Malacostraca; order Decapoda; family Palaemonidae; genus Palaemon; species Palaemon carinicauda. Next base: position 4,499,041 of record NC_090739.1, read on the forward strand.
CATTCACAGAATGAATTATTCATGATGCAGTAGCTTTTCTGACGATGCGATGCATAATTTGTAAGCTGAGGGTGAAGAAATGTATTACATGTACCATTTAGTACTCACGTGCAGACATACTTATATATATATATATATATATATATATATATATATATATATATATTAATATTATAGTGTGGTCTATATATATATT
>NC_090739.1:4509236-4524236 GCF_036898095.1 Palaemon carinicauda
ATAAAAAATCTCGCTAAATTAAATGTTTTTTTAATTTGTTACCATCATCATAATAATGTTTTCTTCTTGATTTTATTAGTACAAGAAAACATAGAGAAGAAAACATACTTGAATGTATTGTTTATTCTTTCTAATCATAAAAGAATTCCTCTTGGAAAAAAGACCTGCAGGCAACGAATATCAACATGAGTTAGAAATTAAGGAAAATGAACCTAATTCTGGAAATAGATTAATTGAATAGCAAATATTCAATATTGCATTGGGAAGTTGAATTGCAAAACTCAATCTCCCATGCAAACGAAAATTCCTGACCTACACTGTTAAAGATTTGCATTAAAAAAAAGGTAAATGCCTGGCAACATTTATTCAAGGATTTTTACCGTTTTAAAAACGGGTATATGGACGTGGATTGATATTTCGATCACCAACCCGTAAAAGAGTATAACAAAGTAAGGTAAAATTAAGGTCACCTGTATTTTACTGAAATACGGCTGAGAATAGTATATTTTTACGGAGAATTTCCGATTAAGATTACGGATTTTTCTAACACTAAGTATACGCAGATTTTAGCTGTTACCTTACCCCCGCGAATAATTAAAACAATGATCAGATTGATTAAAATAACAATATTAATCAAAATAATGATAATAGTTGAAATGATAATTAGAATAATAAAAATGTTAGAATAATTGAGATTCAAATAATGACATAAAACACATTTAAAATCATCGTCTGAGAAACACTTAAACAACTAAGTACCCGAATCACTGAGATTAGATTAATCATACTGGCTTAAGAGGAACCAGCATTTAAAGGGTTTAAATGCCGCTCATGAATGGCAGAGGCAAGGGACAGTGAAATTGCCCTATCAAATAGGACAATGCCTTAAAGACTGACCATATATCATATTATCAGTGCCCATGCCTCCTCAACCCAAACTAGGAGTAAGGAGGGCCAGGCAATGGCTGCTGATGACTCAGCAGGTAGACCTAAAGGCTCCCTAAACCCCCTCTTTAGCTCACAAGGATGGCGAGTGTGCGGACACTAAAGGAACTAATGAGTTCGAGCGGGACTCGAACCTCTGTCTGGCGATCACCAGGCAGAGACGTTACCAATAAGGCCGCAACAACCTTGAAGGTGTATATCCAATGTCATATCCTTATGAATATCATCCTTATGCACATGTGGGTTCTAACTATAATTCCAATAAATTACCTCTACTCCCCCCCCATGTACTCCCCCCCCCAAGTACTCTTCTCCCCCCCCCCAAGGAAAGACTTAGATATCTCTAGTTTTTTTTTTTTTTTTTTTTTTTTTTTGAAGAATCTCGATGTTTGCAATAACAATTTATCATGATTAATTGAATCTAGAGACAACTGCAATTTACTATTCTCGATCTAGGACTGAATACCAATAAATTCAATATCCAATTTGTCTAGATTATATGCGTACAATTTCCAATATCTTCCTGAATTAGATGTCTTATCCGGGAAATATGAAAGTTGAGTAATATTTCAAAATTGCTCTTGCTTAGGATAAGCATATCTTCCAGTGGACTCGAAAATATAGGATTTTTTTTTTTATTATTATTATATTAACTTTGTCAGATCGTATTACATCCGCCAACGAAGTTGGAAGGAGGTTATGTTTTACCCCCTGTTTGTGTATTTGTTTGTGTGTGTATGCGTGTTTGTTTGTGAATAGCTTCCTGGCCACAATTTTAATTGTATAGTAATGAAACTTGCAGGGAGTAGCTGTTATGTAAAAAGCTGGAAATAATAAAATTTTTGGAAGGTCAAGGTCAGGGACAAGCAAAATGTCCAATTCACGTAATCAGCCATAAGTTTGGACATCGTTGTCACTGAGACTTCAAACTTGGTTTATATTTAAGTGTATGAAATCCACGCCAATTGACACATGTTAAAGTCAAAGATCAAAGGTCAAGGTCGAGCAAAAGGTCGAGAAATAAGCTGCCGCGGTGGAAGTCTGCTCTCTACTGAGTGCCCCTCTACTTGCTGTATATATTGTCAGTCGTTTTTCTAGAACGAGTCAGATATTAAATTTACAAATATATGATTATAATAAGGTCGAGAACAGTGGAACCTCAACATCCGGATATTCATCTGTTTATAACTCGTTTAGAATTGATGTGATTCTTGATTAAAAATTTACTTTCTAGAAACTCATTCGGTCTATTTTTTTCTTCAATTGCATAAAAAATGGCTTATTATTTTCGGTGATCAGTCTATCCTTAGGAAATATTTTAATACATTCATTCTACCTTGTCTCAAGTGTTCTCCTATTTGGTCTTCAGCTGCCGAATCTCATCTTAATTTGTTGAATGGAAACTTGCGGTCTATGAAGTTCAGTTAATTCTTTATGGAGGTTACATAAGATTTTTCAAATTCAGATCATCCATTGCATTCATATCTTCCCAGATTGTACCACCCTGTACGAAGTTCTATAGTCCATTTCTTTTAGCGAGGCAGATTTGCACCGACTCGCAGCGGTGCCCTTTTAGCTCGGAAAAGTTTCCTGATCGCTGATTGGTTAGAATTATCTTGTCCAACCAATCAGCGATCCGGAAACTTTTCCGAGCTAAAAGGGCACCGCTGCGAGTCGGTGCCAATCTGCCTCGCTAAAAGAAATGGACTATAGGTATGCAGTTTATTCTAAGTCATGCCATTTCCATCATAATGCACAATACTACACAGTATTCTAAAAGTTTTATTCCAGCTGTGACCAGATTGTGGTTGAATCAGTGGAACTTTTGAAATTGATTTTATTTGTAATATCTTTTCTGTTGACCAGGTTGATATGAGTCTCTCTTTCCGTTTTGTGCTTTATCTGTTTTAATGATGTTGCTGATCTTAGAATATTTTATGTTTTTATTCATTACTTATAAATAGTTTATTTGCTGTTTCCTTATTTCCTCGCTCGGCTAATTTATGTTGGGGCCCTAGGCTTGTAGCATTCTGCTTTTCTTATCTTGGTTGTAGCTTGGCTAGCAATATATATATATATATATATGTGTGTGTGTGTGTGTGTGTACTGTATATATATAGATATAGATATATATATATATATATATATATGTATATATATATATAGATATATATATATATATATATATAGGTATATATATATATACTTACATTCCATATTGCTATCTCTGAGATACTTATGCCAAGGCATATCAGATCTCTCTCTCTCTCTCTCTCTCTCTCTCTCTCTCTCTCAAGAGATAAGGAAGTGCCCATGGCTAGCCTTGAGCGTAGAGGCTTCTTTCCTAAATTATCATGATTAATTTTCCACCATTTTTTATCTTTCTTTTTTTATCTTCTGCCAAATGTGGGTAATTTCTTGATGCGTTCCATCGAGACTTGATTGATGCAAAGAGTTTCATATCTTGAGAAGGAGGAATTCAATGCTGTAAATATTCATTTACTAAATGTTTATGTTTATTCCTGGGAATTTTCGTTGGTAAGGCGACAATATTTTTCTTCAGGGTGTATGTTTTCATTATTATTATTATTGTTATTATTATTATTATTATTATTATTATTATTATTATTATTATTATTGTTGTTGTTTTTGTTGTTGTTGTTGTCGATCTTCGTGGCAATTTCATTATTGTTGTTGTTGTTGTTGTTGTTGATCTTCCTGACAATTTCATTGTGATTATTATTATTATTATTGTTGTTGTTGATCTTCGTGACAATTTCATTGTAATTATTATTATTATTATTATTGTTATTGTTATTGTTGTTGTTGATCTTCGTGACAATTTCGTTATTATTATTATTGCTATTATTATTATTGTTGTTTTTATTGTTCCCCGTGACAATTTTAATATAATTATTTTTATTGTTATTATTATTATTATTATTATTATTATTATTATTGATCATCCAGACAATTTCATTGTTGTTATTATTTTTATAATGATAATTATTATTATTATTACAATTATTATCATTATTTTCTTGAAAATAATAACCACCTCAGTGGCATTTATGTTGTAAGTGGAGCTTTTCACTTAGTTAGCTATTATTTCTAACGTAACCTGATTGAAAGACGGTCTACTGCCTAAATATTATTATTATTATCATTATTATTATTATTATTATTATTATTATTCATATATTTCTTGAATATTGCAATCTTTTGATGATAATAAATGCACTTGTTTACCTAAATAAGTAACAACTTCAGGAAATCCAAGCAAAAAAATAATTTTAGGAAAGTTTCGAGGAATTTTGATGAACAACCAATAAATTTATAAGAACATCGAAATAACGAAACCTTTGAACAATTATAGAATAAATAACTAATAGGTAATATATAAGAAAAACTATAATTAACGTTTTGGTGGCCTATTGAAAACATCCCTGGCTGTTGATCTACCAGACTGGGGTTCGAGTCCCGCTCAAACTCGGTAGTTTCTTGTAGTGTCTACAACCTCGCCATTCTTGTGACTTAAGGATTTGGGGTTTGCTGAGTCATCAACAGCCATTGTCTGGCCCTCCCTGGTCTTAGCTATAGAGATGGGATTTGGGCGCTGATCATATGTATATATAGTCAGTTTCTAGGGCATTGTCCTGCTAGCTAGGGCATTGTCATTGTCTCTTGTCTCTGCCATTCATGATCGGCTTTAAACCTTTAAACTATTGTCTTTTTTTTTTTTTTTTTTTTCTTTTTTTTTTTTTTTTTTTTAGTGAGGGAGATTTGCACAGACTCGTAGGGGTACCCTTTTAGCTCTGAAAAGTTTCCTAATAGCTGATTGGTTGGAAGTATTTTTGTCCGAATACCATCATTCTCTTGGTTGAGGGTACACTGGGGCACACTATTCTATCTAATTCCTCTTCCTCCTGTTTTATTAAAGTTTTTTAGTTTATATAGGAAATATTTATTTTGATCTTGTTACTGTTCTTTTTTCCTTTCCTCACTTGGCTATTTTCCCTATTGGGGCCCTGGGCTTATAGCATCCTGCTTTTCCAACTAGGGTCGTAGCTTGGCAAGTAATAATAATAATAATAATAATAATAATAATAATAATAATAATAACGTGAATAGAAACTTATTTACTAACCTAAATTCCTCCCTCAGATATATGTTTTGTTCTATACGGACTTACATCATAGGCTTATGATGGAAGTCCGTATAGAAAGGGTTTGCTATTTTTTTCGTAAAGGTTTATATTTTATTAATAGAAATATTTTCGGTGCAAATCTGCCTCAATTAAAAAAAATTTACTATAGTTTATGACTTGAACAAACAACTTGAAAAAAATATATATTTTAAGCCTAGGAAGACAAACTATCAGATTTGAACATTTTAAACCATGATACGAACATTTTCTATACAAGTAGCTTGCTTTCCTGAGAGGAAAGATTTCTTCTTCTTCTTCTTCTTCTTCTTCTTCTTCTTCTTCTGGGTTTAAAGATGCAATGTTATGCCCTGCTGCACCTTGCATACGTTTTTACATGCAATGTCACTACTGTAGTTTGGTTTTTTGCAGGGAATTATTGCATTTTGAAATGAGTGGTTAGGCATATATCGGTTCATTATTAAGATTGTTCTTTTTTTTTTTTTTTTTTTTTTAGTGTGATTACGTAATGATATTTAGCAACAGACATACATGCGAATGTTATTAACATTTATCTAATTTGCAAACTCAGTTTAATTGCATATTTTCTTAAACCATCCACGCTAATTTTATATTTATATATATATATATATATATATACAGTATATATATATATGCAGTATATATATGTGTATATATGTATATATATGTATATATATATATATATAGATATAAATATATATATATATATATATATACATATATATATATATATATATATATTTATATCTATATCTATCTATCTGTATATATATATATATATATATATCTTATACGATTTTCCTCTTTATAAAGGTGTATTTCTTATAGTGTTTAATCACATTCAATTTGAGATGGAATTCATAGCATCATATATATATATATATATATATATATCCCGACTTTAGCCCTAGCTGCCTCTTACCAAACTAACGATGCCAGAAAACTTGACATTTTAAGTTTAATTCGCAATTTCCCTCATCGTCTCTGCCTGTCATAATTGGATTTCTGGACAATCTTTTCGTCTGACACTAAAAGGAGATCTCATGGCGGCCATTGCCGTGAGCAGCTAAAGGGTTTTACTCGACTCCAGGAAAACAATTAAGGGTACCAGACGCTTTCTATTTGCACTTATTCCTCGGAATGGCTTCATAGATCTCTCTTGAAGGGGGAGTTTTCTTTTGGAGTTTCAAGTTTTGGCTTTTTTTCGGGTGTTTAGGTTTTATTTTTGTTTTGACGGATAGATGGTGTGTCTGTTGCTCAGGAGCTTTTTTGGATGTATATATATGTGTATATATATATATATATATATATATTTATATATATATGTGTGTGTGTGTGTATACATATATATGTATATTGATGATATATATATATATATATATATATTATGTATATATATATATATATATATATATATATTTATATATATTATATTATGTATAATATATATACGTGTGTGTGTATTACAATATATATAAATTCAAGTGATTTCGTCCTTACAGATGTAACAAAGACACAAACATTAATATGTGTATATATATATATATATATATACAGTATATATATATATATATATATACAGTATATATATATATACATATATATATATATATATATATGTGTGTGTGTGTGTGTATGTGTGTGTATAAAAATGTTTGTGTACATGTTATATACGCAATGTAGATGATTACAAGTGGATATTTTCCTTGGAACATGACATGTGATAAACCTTGATCTGAATGTTAAATTTCATTTTTCTGATGCAATATTACTGTAATTTTCATTATACTTTTTATGCAAATGATTAAACTTCTCTTGTTCTATGACTGTGTGTAAAAAATGTATCTAATATACAAATTAATGTATTTTTTGTCCATTTTTCTTCCACAGTCACTAGTTATTGATATATAAAAGGCAAAAATGAAAATCCATTCAAGAAATTATTTATTTTCATATCCTCCTACAGAAAGACATATATAAAATATCTCTCTCTCTCTCTCTCTCTCTCTCTCTCTCTCTCTCTCTCTCCCTGCTATCAGACATACGATTTTTTTTTCTTTTTCTGAATATTAATCAGAAATTTATGTAATACACAAAAAGAAAATGGATTTTTCTCGTAATTTCTTCCGTATTCATTAGTTGTCGACATGTTAAAGGTAAAAATAAAAATTCATTTAGAGTTTTTTTTTTTCTCTGCTGGCAGACATATCTAATGTTTTTTTTTTCTTTCAATGTTAATCAGAAATTTATCTACTACACAAATAAATGTTTATTTCTCAGAGTTTCAATTCCACATTCATTGGTCATCCATATATAAAATGCAAACAGGAAAATCTATTTATAGAATAATTCATGTTTTCGCTTTCCTGTTGCTTCTTCTTCTTCTTCTTCTTCTTTTTCTTCTTCTTCCTCTTCTTCTTCCTCTTCTTCTTTTTTTTTTTTTTTTTTTTTTTTTTTTTTTTTTTTGCTGTCAAACCACCAAATTTATTTTCCGGTTTATTTCTGCTTTTTCTTCCGACTTACTAGTTCTTCTTCTTTTTATCTTTTAATATTTTTCTGCTACAAAGCTACCAAATGTTTTTTTTTATGTTATTTTCGCTTTCTTCTTCTTTCAAACATACCTTTTTTTGGGGGGGGGGGGGCTACAAACCTACCCAATGTTTTTACTGTCTTTTCCCGCTTTCTTCCCGCAGCAAACATACCTAATGTTTTATTCGCCCTCTCTCTATCCCTTTGGCGTCACTCCAGCCTCGTAAATACCATCGTAAATAAGACTAAATCCGTCTCTCCTCTTCCTTCGCAGCTCCACACGCCGAGATCATCGGCTCTCCCGATATGCACGTGGATAAAGGTTCCACTATCAACCTCACCTGCATCATTGCCCACAGTCCCGAACCACCGAATTATATCTACTGGTATCACAATGGAAAAGTAAGTGAGAAAGAATCTCTCTCTCTCTCTCTCTCTCTCTCTCTCTCTCTCTCTCTCTTGGGTTAAGTTTTGTGTAGGAGTTTTTGTAAGCTTTTTTTGTATGGTTATTGTATTTGTAGTTCTAATCTAGTAGTAGAGTTTATATGTGTATATATATACTGTATATATATGTATATATATATTTATTTATATATACTGTATATGCATATATATATTTATATATATACTGTATATATATGTATATGTATATATATATATATATATATGTGTGTGTGTGTGTGTGTTTGCATATATATATATATATATATATTTATGTATATTTATATATGCACATACATATATGTATGTATATATACAGTATATATGATGATATATATATACACACACGCACACATATATGTATGTATGTATATATATATATATATATACATATACATATATATACATATATATATATATATATATATATGTATGTATATATACAGTATATATATATATATATATATATATTTATATCAAATATATCTTGCCAGTTCATGAGTTCTAGGGTTGAATTTGATAGCCCCTCACCTTGTATATGGACCCAAGTAAGTGCTGGTAGCCATTTACAGCTGTGTTAACTGGTTAGGGGCTTAGACTTGGAGAAATCCATTTCCTACTAAACATGAGTCAAGTGCTGCAACCTTCAGTCATGCGCCCAAGGTTCATTCAGTTTTTGGAGTTTCTTTTTTCTCAATGTTTCTTTATTATTATTATTATTAGTAGTAGTAGTAGTAGTAGTAGTAGTAGTAGTAGTAGTAGTAGTATTGTTATTATTATTATTACTATTATTATTATTATTATCATTATTAGTAATAGTAGTTGTAGTAGTAGTAGTAGTAATAGTAGTATTATTATTGCTATTATTATTACTATTATTATTATTATTATTATTATTACTAGCTAAGCTACAACCCCAGCTGGAAAAGTAAGATGCTATAAGCCCAAGGGCTCCAACAGGGAAAATATCCCAGTGAGGAAAGGAAACAAGGAAACAAATAAACGATATAGGTAATGAAAAATTAAAATAGAATATTTTAAAAACATTACCAAGATTAAAACATATATTTGATATATAAACTATATAAGGAGTTATGTCAGACTGTTCAACATAAAAAAAATTTGCTGCGAGTTTGAACTTTTGAAGTTTTACTGATTCAACTACCCGATCAAGATCATTTCACAATCCTTATTCAATTTGAGTGAGTATTTGGGTTCTTTTATTGCAATTAAATATGATACTATTAAATGCTTTCTGTATAATATTTAATAGTGGCTATAAATTCTTACATTAATCAATAATCATTATGGTTACTGTAAGCAATTATATTTTGAGTCAATCAAGCTTCACTTTATTCATTAATACATCTAATTAAAATCAAATTAGTCATCTTTCACAAACAGTAATAACGAAAGCATTTTTTTATTATAAATTTCTAATCAAAATGAATTTTTTTTTTTTATATTCTTCTGACGCATTTGTTTTTTCTAAATGAGTTATTAATCGAAATGAGAAAAATAATTGAAGATTCTACCAAAAAAAAAAATACTTTTTTAAATGAAAAATCGAAATAAGATATAAATTATTTTAAGATTTTACTTACGTAAGTCCTTTTTTTGTAAAGGACTTAGTAATAAAAAATGTTTAAGAAATATTATAGAATTGTAAAATAATTTAAAGAAATATATTAGAATAGTAAAAAAAAAAAATTAAGAAATATATTAAAATAGTAAAATTCCACTAACGAAATCACTCCTAAAATGAATTACTAATCCTAATATGAAAAAAAATATTTGAAGGTCTTATGGCATTGCCTCATAAGCTTTTAATTTTCCATAACCCCAATCATTTTAAAAGTTCAAAGATCAGAGAAGACCAAACCCTATTGAAAGACATTAATTTAAAGACTCCACTAACGAAATTACTTTTCCTAAATAAGTTATTAATCAAAATATAAAAAAAAAACATAGTTGAAGGTCTTATGACATTGCCTCTTAAACCCCAATCTTTTTAAAAGTTTAAAGATCAGAGAAGACCAAACCCTATTGAAAGACATACATTTAAAGACTTCACTAATGAAAATACTTTTCCTAAATGAGTTATTAATCAAAATATATATATAAAAAAAAAGAATATTTGAAGGTCTTACGACATTGCCTCTTAAACCCCAATCATTTTAAAAGTTCATAGATCAGAGAAGGCCAAACCGTATTGAAAGACATACATTTAAAGACTTCACTAATGAAAATACTTTTCCTAAATGAGTTATTAATCAAAATATATAAAAAAAAAAATAATTGAAGGTCTTATGACATTGCCTCTTAAACCCCAATCATTTTAAAAGTTCATAGATCAGAGAAGGCCAAACCGTATTGAAAGACATACATTTAAAGACTTCACTAATGAAAATACTTTTCCTAAATGAGTTATAAATCAAAATATAAAAAAGAAATAGTTGAAGGTCTTATGACATTGCCTCTTAAACCCCAATCATTTTAAAAGTTCAAAGATCAGAGAAGGCCATACATTTAAAGACTTCACTAATGAAAATACTTTTCCTAAATGAGATATTAATCAAAATATATATATAAAAAAATATTTAAAGGTCTTATGACATTGCCTCATAAACCCCAATCATTTTAAAAGTTCAAAGATCAGAGAAGGCCATACATTTAAAGACTTCACTAATGAAAATACTTTTCCTAAATGAGATATTAATCAAAATATATATATAAAAAAAATATTTAAAGGTCTTATGACATTGCCTCATAAACCCCAATCATTTTAAAAGTTCAAAGATCAGAAGAGGTCAGACCGTATTGAAGGACATTTTAGCACCATTGTTCGAAACCACTCGGAGGAAATTGTTTGACCTATTAACAAAGAGGAAATTGCTAGGATATTAAGTGATTCTTTCATATCAGAAATTGGGAAATTGAAACATGGGTAATTGAAAGTTTTTTTTCGATTAGATCGAAAACGGACATGATATTTCATAATTTATTACTAGTACAAACTTTATTAAATTCTGCGTTTTATATCGCATTTTATCCTTTTAAATCTATGTTAATTTTATAATACTTCAATAATTATTTTTCTTATTGATATGAAGGCAAATGATTGTTTTTGTTATTGTCGATTCGTTTGAGAATGTAATTCATGGAGTTTTTAACAATACAGGCATGACAAATTGATCCTTTTTTATTACATTCATTTAAATTTTATTATTTTGAATCTACATTGGTTTTAGAATACTTCAGGAATTAATTTTTTTTTTATTATTATGAAGGCAAATGATTCTTGTTGCTATTTTCGATTGACCCAAAAAGGGTTCCGATATCTGTCTTATTTTATTACACTCATTGAAATTTTATCCCTATGTATCTATATTGAATTTAGAGTACTTTATTTTTTTTTTTTTTTTTTTTTTTTTTTTTTTTTTTTTTTTTTTTTTTTTTTTTGAAGGCCAATGATTCTTCTTACTGTTTTCACTTGTTTAGAAAAGGGGTAAAATATTTCATGCATTTTTACCAATACAGATATATATGACTATGTTATTTTAGGTAAAATGTAGTTTGCTGGGACAGGCGATATCTTTCTTATTACTAGCCAAATCGTTTTTCCTTATGGGGAAGATGTTCTTTACTACGATCCGATATACCATATGAAGTTATTTTTTTTTTTATCAAATTCTTTAAAATTTTAATTTTTTTTAATTTATATTGATATTAGTATAATTCAAGATTTATTTTTTAATAATATGGAGGTAAACGATTCTTGGTGTTTTCGATTGGTTTGAAAATTGATATATTTCATAGGTTTTTCAACAATACAGAAACGATTAAAATGCCTTTTTTATGATTACATTCATTGAAATTTTACCCTTATGAATCTATATTGATTTTAGAGTACCACAAGATTTTTTTTTTTTTTTTTTTAATATGAAGGCAAAATATTCTTCTTCCTGTTACTAATACAGATATGATTAAATAGACTTTTTAATTACTTCCATTGGAATCTTAACCGTTTGATTTTATATTGTTTTAGAATACTTCAAGAATTATGTTTTTCCCACTGTGAAAGCAAATGGGTTGATATTTGATTTAATCTTATATTGTATTGTAATGTTAATTATTCCCTTCCATATTTTTTATTTATTTATTTATTGTCTCTTATGTATCTGAAACCATACGACTGTCGCACACATGCACTCACACACACATTATATCTATCTATATATATATATATATGTGTAGAAATCACGAAAGCTGACACGTGATGAATATAAAATGTATTATAGCCACGAAAGGAAAAATGAAAAAGACTTGATTGGAGTTAGTACTTTCATCCACTCAGGACATTATCAAACTCAGCAATGAGAATACATATACAAAGACATCGTATTTATACAGGAGAAGGGGATCCAACAGCTGTCAGTTTCTTAATAATTCCGGAGAAGTCAGATTTTAGATAAAAGGATAATACTGGATTAACGGAAAACAGACCTGGACTTAGATTTAAATTTCTACCTTGAGTACAGGAGATTAAAAATGATTCAACAATATTCCTTTGGAAATAGTCATTTACATGGATTACTTTTTCCGTCTTTGACCAACCAATTCTGTGACTTGACCCTAACCAGTGGGAGGCCAAGGCATTATTAAGAGAACCCCTGGAGACGGCCACCTGATGTTGTTTTAATCTGACTGGTATACTTTTTGATGTTTGACCAACATAAAATAGGTTACACTCTGAACAAGGAATGCTATATATTACATTATTATCATTTCCAGAACTATTCTTAATTAACATGTTTTTTAAAGTACAATTATATTTAAACACTACAGCAATATCTAGTTTTTTCAAAAGGGGTATAACATCTAGAAAACAAACATGAAATGGCAAACAAAGCATATTATTAATTGTTTCCTTTCTCTCTAGTTGGACACTATAAAATGTTTTCTTAGCCTTATTCATACATTTTTCTAAGAAATATTTAGGATAACAAAGATCTGTAGCAATTTTTTCTATTTTAGTGAACTCCTCCTCAATGTAATCTGGGCTACAAATTCTCAATGCCCTAAGGTACATGGAGGAAAAAACTGAATGCTTAATATTTTTAGAGTGACCGGAGTAAAAATGTACATATGAAAAATTATTCGTAGGCTTTCTATATATGGAAAACTTAAATTTATCTGTTTCTCTAACTATTAAAACGTCTAAAATGGGATACGGTTATTTTCTTCATTTTCTATAGTGAATTTTATTGATGGTACTAATGAATTAATGATTGAAACAAAGCCCTCAAGATTAAAATTTTCTTCTAAAATACCTAGAACATCATCAACATATCGATACCACACAATTTGGGAAGACCACACTGAAGGGATTAATCTAGATTCAAAAAATTCCATATATATGTTGGATAAAAGTGGAGACAAAGGATTACCCATAGCCATACCAAAAACCTGTTCATAGAAATCTCCATTAAAACTAAATTTACACTTTTTAATGCACAAACAAATGAGCTCAATAATAGTAGGGGTTGATAAAGGTAAATCATAAGCATCTAAAATACCCGACAGGAAATCCAATAAGTCATCAACCGGCACTTTGGTAAACAATGAAGTTACATCAAAACTTACTAATCTATGCCTAGACGTAAGGTTAACGTTTTGTAATTTTTCGCAAAGATCAACAGAATTTTTTATATGAGAGGTTGAAATAGATCCTAAGATCGGGGAAAGTAATTTGACTAAATATTTGGATAATTTATAGTTAATAGAACCTGTAGCACTGATAATTGGTCTGATTGGATATCCTGTTTTATGGGTTTTAATTAAACCATATAAATACGGCAAAGACGGACCAGTAGAGATAAAGGCATTAATTAAGGATTTTTCTTGTTTTAGGATAGATTTTAAGTTTTTATTAAATCTTTGATGACCTCGTCTAAGGGATTAACTCTTAATTTTATGTAAGTAGAAACATCAGATAAAAGTACATACATCTTTTCTAAATAAGTTGTTTTGTTCATAATAACTAATACATTAGCTTTGTCTGCTTTTGTAATATGTAATTCACAGTCATTTTTCAACGATTTTAAGGCTGTTAAAAACCGTTTAGGGAAATTGCAGGTGTTTGCATATCCCATCACCGAATAAATTAGCCCTTTAGCAATGTCGATGTTACACTGGGGAATTTTCTTAGTTTTTTCAATTTTACAAAGGCAGAGGCAATATCTACACTATTAGGTTTTTTATTTACTGCGAATGATAACCATACCCCAAGGCCTGTATCAAGTGAAGTAAAAAAGGCCTTGGGGTATGGTTTATCATTCGCAGTAAATAAAAAACCTAATAGTGTAGATATTGCCTCTGCCTTTGTAAAATTGGAAAAAACTAAGAAAATTCCCCAGTGTAACATTGACATTGCTAAAGGGCTAATTTATTCGGTGATGGGATATGCAAACACCTGCAATTTCCCTAAACGGTTTTTAACAGCCTTAAAATCGTTGAAAAATGACTGTGAATTACATATTACAAAAGCAGACAAAGCTAATGTATTAGTTATTATGAACAAAACAACTTATTTAGAAAAGATGTATGTACTTTTATCTGATGTTTTCTACTTACATAAAATTAAGAGTTTAATCCCTTAGACGAGGTCATCAAAGATTTTAATAAAAACTTAAATCTATCCTAAAACAAGAAAAATCCTTAATTAATGCCTTTATCTCTACTGGTCCGTCTTTGCCGTATTTATATGGTTTAATTAAAACCCATAAAACAGGATATCCAATCAGACCAATTATCAGTGCTACAGGTTCTATTAACTATAAATTATCCAAATATTTAGTCAAATTACTTTCCCCGATCTTAGGATCTATTTCAACCTC
>NC_090739.1:4534236-4541736 GCF_036898095.1 Palaemon carinicauda
CATATAAGAAAAATTTGCCAACAATCAGAATTTTTCCATTGGATGAAAGTCTCCTAAAACTGAGATATCATTCGATACTAAAAGAATTTTAAGTCAAAATTTTTGCGAAAATTACTCCATTTGCAGAAGTTTTGAAATCCAAGTCTTCATATATGGAAAATCTAATGAAAAATCAAAATTTCTTCATTGGATAAAAGTCTCTCGAAACCAAGTTATCTTTCGATACTAAAAAAAAAAAAAAATAAAAAAAAAAATCCATGAACAATCGAAGCTTTAGAAACTATTAAAATAATGAAATATAAAACCAATTTATGTATAGTTTTTTTAACTTGATTGGATTTTCAATGCTCGTTTCTACGCAGCCATTTTTTTCCTTTCACGGATATTGGAAGGGAAAAGGTTTCAGAATGAAGATAGCGGAGCAGTGATATTATCTGAAACAATTCTAGCTCCCTTAGCCATTATGCGATTTCATATACAATATATATTGTCAATACTCTCTCTCTCTCTCTCTCTCTCTCTCTCTCTCTCTCTCACTCCTCTCTCTCCTCTCCTCTCCTCTCTCTCTCTCTCTGTATATATATATGTATATATATATACATACATACATACATATATATATATATACTATATATATATATATATATATATATATATATATATAGTGTTTATCACATACACTTACACACACTTTATATATATATATATATGTGTGTGTATATATATATATATGTGTATGTATGTGTATATATATATATGTATATATGTATGTATATATGTGTATGTATGTGTGTATATATATACATATATAAAGAAGAGTATTCACGAATCTCTCTCTCTCTCTCCTCTCTCTCTCTCTCTCTCTCTCTCCTCTCCCTCTCTCCTCTCCTCTCTCTCTCTCTCTGTAAGGAAGAATATTCATCAAAACATACACTTTGGAAATATCTTGAAACTTTAAAATTATTAACGTTACTAATATTTAAGATGCTTACTTTAGTTCATTAATAATTCAGACTATTTTTACGCATGCATGTAAGTGCCTTGCTTAACAGAGTGATATGTCATCTAATGTTACTACATGTAAATTTTATGTTTTCATAACAACGTAAGATAAATACTAATGAAGTTTCACTCAATTGCTTCGCCTATCAAACTTCTATTAGAAATATATTCAAAAGTCGATATATTTTATATTTAAAAACATATTTAGATAAAAGTAAAAATTGCAATTTTTAAATACCGTATATGTAAAATTAAAGATTATTCGTGTAGATATACGATGATGTATATATGTTATAAATTGTAAGATTGTACATATGTATTTCATAATAGAAAAATATTTGCATGATATATTCGGTTAAGAACAATTTATATTTGTTCAGTAAGGTAACTAGTTGTACTAGTTCTTTCGCCTATAAATTTTTTGTATTTCACACTATTATTAACAACATCCTATATTAATTTTTCAATTTATATGATAAAAAAAAGCTTTTTATCAATCTATTCTATTCTATTATTAACAACGTCTATATTTAGTGTTTCAATTTATATGATAAAAAAGGTTTTATCAATCTATTCTATTCTATTATTAACAACGTCCTATATTTAATTTTTTCAATTTATATGAAGAAAAAAAAAAGATTTTATCAATCTATTCTATTCTATCATTAACAACCTCCCTATATTTAATTTTCAACTTATATGATAAAAAAAGGTTTTATCAATCTATTCTATTCTATTATTAACAACGTCCTATATTAATTTTTCAATTTATATGATAAAAAAAGGATTTTATCAATCTATCCTATTCTATTATTAATAACGTCCCATATTAATTTTCAACCTATATGATAAAAAAAGGTTTTATCGATCTATTCTATTCTATTATTAACAACGTCCAATATTAATTTTCAACTTATATGATAAAAAAAAATGGTTTTATCAATCTATTCTATTCTATTATAACAACGTCCAATATTTAATTTTCAACGTATTTGATAAAAAGGGTTTTATCAATCTCTCTTAGAATGCACAACCGGCCGACACCGGAAACTACTCATGTTCCCCATCCAACACAGCCGCTACTTCCTTAAGGGTTCACGATCCTTAACGGTGAGTTCCTGCCCTTTTCTGTTCGAGATGAGATCCTGAAAGTCCTAGAGATTGAAACGAAAATATCCTATTATCCTTGCATGCTGAGCTGAAGCTGCATGTTAAACATAAAAAATCATTCAAGAGAGACTCGTACTAATTAACTATTTTTGTTAACATATAAAAGATTCCGTTCAAGGTGAGATCCTGAAAATCCTATAGACTGAAAAAGAAAACATCCTAACATCCTTGCATGCTGAGCTGAAGCTGCATGTTAACCATAAAAAAATCATCGAGAGACTCGTACTAATTAACTATTTTTGTTAACATAAAAAAGATTCCGTTCGAGGTGAGATCCTGAATGTCCTAGAGATTGAAACGAAAATATCCTATCATCCTTGCATGCTGAGCTGAAGCTGCATGTGAACCGTTAATAATCATCAAGAGAGACTCGTACTAATTATTGTTAACATATAAAAAATTTTTGTTCGAGGTGAGATCCTGAAAGTCCTAGAGATTGAATTGAAAACATCCTAACATCCTTGCATGCTGAGGTGAAGCTGCATGTTAACCATAAAAAAATCATCAAGAGAGACTTTCGTACTAATTAACTATTTTGTTAACATATAAAAGATTCTGTTCGAGGTGAGATCCTGAAAGGTCCTAGAGATTGAATTGAAAATATCCTAACATCCTTGCATGCTGAGGTGAAGCTGCATGTTAAACCGTTAATAAATCATCAAGAGAGACTTTCGTACTAATTAACTATTTTGTTAACATATAAAAGATTCTGTTCGAGGTGAGATCCTGAAAGTCCTAGAGATTGAATTGAAAATATCCTAACATCCTTGCATGCTGAGCTGAAGCTGTATGTTAACCATAAAAAAATCATCAATATAGACTTTCGTACTAATTAACTATTTTGTTAACATATGAAAATTTTCGTTCGAGGTGAGATCCTGAAAGGTCCTAGAGACAAATAAAAATATCCCATCATCCTTGCATGCTGAACTGAAGCTGCATGTTGACCGTCAATAAATCATCAACAGACACATTCGTAAATAATGAATTAAGTAACCATTTTGTTAACATATAGAAAATTCTGTTTATTTTTGCGACAAAATATTATTCCTAGAATGGCGAGAGATGATCATTATCTTTATATACGTATCAAAAGCTGTGTCTTGGATTTAATTGATAAAATGTAAATATCCATCGTTGTGCAAGTGAAGTAGATTGTGTTAAATATCTAGGAAAATTATATGTTCATGCATGGTCAACCTAAACTGAGCTAATTTCCCTTTTGGAGCCACTGGGCTTATAGCATCCTGCTTTTCGAACTAGGGCTGTAGCTTAGCTATTAATAATGATAATAATAACGCTGCATATTAGCTAAAAAGGTTGAATATCCTTGCATGTTAATATTGCCAAGAATAAGTAATGTTAACTAAGAAGGTTGAATATTCCATATATGTTACCAAGAATAAGTGAATATTCCTTGCATACTCAACCGAAGGGACCTGTGTTAAATATCACCAAGGATTTTAGATATCTTTGCATGACAGATGCTGCCTGTCTTGGATAATAACACAGAAGCTCAATATCCCTGCATACTCATCATAAGCTTTAATTGTTTATTATTAGACAGAAAGACATTACATGTGCTCTTTGTAATCATAAGCTGCATGTGTTTAATATTGGTAAGCAAGACCTGATATCTGATATTACTGATCAAAACCTGCCTGTTTTTGATATAGCGGTAGAAAAGCTTGGTAGTAATATGATTTTACTGATCAGAAGCTGCCTGTGTTTGATATTGGTAAGAAAGACTTGATATCTAATCTTACCTATCTAAAGCTGCTCGGTTTGATATTGGGTAGAAAAGCTTGGTATTAATATAATCTTACCGATCAGAAGCTGTCTGTGTTTGATATTGGTAAGAAAGGCTTGATAACTGCTTTTGCCAATCGGAAGCTGCATGTGTTGAATGTCGATAAAAAATGCGCAATATCTACCCTTACCAAGCTGCATGTGCTTAATATTGGTAGTAAATGCTTAATATCCACCCTTACCAAGCTGCATGTGCTTAATATTGGTAGTAAATGCTTATATATCCACCCTTACCAAGCTGCATGTGTTTAATATTGGTAAGAAATGCTTAATATCTACTCTTACCGAGCTGAATGTGCTTAATACTGGCAAGAAATGCTTAATATCTATCCTTACCGAGCTGAATGTGCTTATATTGATAAAGACTTAATATCTACCTTTATCAAGATGAATGTGCTTAATATCTGGTAAGAAATGTTTAATATCTACCCTTACCAAGATGAATGTGCTAAATACTGCTAAGAAATGTTTAATATCTACCCTTACCCAGATGAATGTGCTAAAACTGCTAAGAAATGCTTAATATCTTACCCTTACCAAGATGAATGTGCTAAATACTGCTAAGAAATGCTTAATATCTATCCTTACCAAGATGAATGTGCTAAATACTGCTATGAAATGCTTAATATCTACCCTCACCAAGATGAATGTGCTAAATACTGCTAAGAAAATGCTCCATATCTACCCTCACCAAGATGAATGTGCTAAATACCTGCTAAGAAATGCTTAATAGCTACCCTTACCAAGATGAATGTGCTTAATACCGATAAAGGCTTAATATCTACCCTTATCAAGAATGAATGTGCTTAATACTGCAAAGAAATGCTTAGTATCTACCCTTACCAAGATGAATGTGCTAAATACTGCTAAGAAATGCTTAATATCTACCCTTACCAAGATGAATGTGCTAATACTGCTAAGAAATGCTTAATATTCTACCCTTACCAAGATGAATGTGCTAAATACTGCTAAGAAATGCTTAATATCTACCCTTACACCAAGATGAATGTGCTTAATACCGATAAAGGCTTAATATCTACCCTTATCAAGATGAATGTGCTTAATACTGCAAAGAAATGCTTAGTATCTACCCTTACCAAGATGAATGTGCTAAATACTGCTAAGAAATGCTTAATATCTACCCTTACCTAGATGAATGTGCTTAATACTGGTAAGAAATGCTTAATATCTACCCTTACCAAGATAAAAGTGGTAAATACTGGTAAGAAATGCTTAATATCTACCCTTACCAAGCTGCATGTGCTTAATACTGATAAAGGCTTAATATCTACCCTTATCAAGATGAATGTGCTTAATACTGGTATGAAATGTTTAATATCTACCCTTACCAAGCTGCATGTGCGTAATACTAACAAGAAAGGCTTGATATCTGCCCTTACCAATCAGAGGGTTTTAAGTGTTTATTATTAGCAAAGAATTTGAATATCAATTATTCATGTGTTTTGTTAATATAAGACTGAATATCCTTGTAAAAGGCATCAGAAGCTGTGTTTTGGTTAATAATAGAAAAGCATGATTTCCTTACATAGCCTTTCAGGAGCTGTATGTGATTGGCAATATTAGAAAAGTTTCACATTCTTACATCCTCATTAGATGCTGCGTGTGTTATGCATTAGCAAGAACAACTCAAATTTTCTTGCATACCAATGACAACATGCATGTGTTTGATATATGTGAGATATTACCAAGAAAAGCTGGATATCCTTGCGTAAGTTTCAGGAGCTGAATGCATTTGGTGTTAGCTAGTAAGGCTTGCAAATTTCAGGAGCTGTATTTTTTTTTTGTATAGCTAGTAAGACTTGCTAACCCTGTATATCCTTCAGATTCTCTATGCTGTATTAGAACACCAATATAAAATAATAGGTGTTTTATGAGCAAAAACTTTAAATAACCTTGCATATCCTTTTCAAACAGTGTTTGATATTAGCAAGAAAAGCTTAATGTACATTCAAACCTCTCAGAAGCTTAATGTGTAAATCATAGAAAAACTTGATAAAAGTCCAAATTCTTCAGAAGCTCTGTTTAGTAATATTAGAGAAGCTCAATTCTTATGAATGCTGCATGTGTTTAATTGCAAGAAAAGCTTAGATTGCAAAATCCTTACGTACCCACCACAAGATATATATATATATTAAGAAGAGTCCAATGTCCCTGGATAGCCACCAGAAGCTGCATGTATATATGATCCCACTGAAGATACAAGTATTGAAA
This sequence comes from Palaemon carinicauda, assembly GCF_036898095.1. Taxonomy (NCBI): domain Eukaryota; kingdom Metazoa; phylum Arthropoda; class Malacostraca; order Decapoda; family Palaemonidae; genus Palaemon; species Palaemon carinicauda. Next base: position 4,540,450 of record NC_090739.1, read on the forward strand.
AGACTGTCTGATCTTGCTAATGATGACTTCAAGGAAAGAAATTTTAAAAAATTGCCCTTAGCAAAATCTTATCTCTTATAGAAGTCCATCTTGATTAACGGAAACGATTTCAAAACTTCAAAAAGTCAGGCACATCTGACTTTTTTAACTGGCTCTTTTACTAAATTTTCTGTTCCTGTAGGTGAGACCCCAGAAGCTGTACAGACGAACCGCGGGGGAACGATCCTACCCTCAGCATCATTCAGCGCCTCGTCGCTCATATCCTGCATCGTCTCCTACTTCTGCTCTCTCCTACTGTTAAGCCTCGTCCGCACCAGCAGTAGGCTTCAAGCAGGCTGCAATAGCGAGGCTTTTGCAATAAGCAGTGAAGAGGGTCAGGTCGTCTCCAAGCAGGAGACCCGAGTTATTCTCAGCAGAGGCGAATCTCAAGACACCAGCATCTCTTGTGTTGAACGTGTCACAAGCGGAAGCAATACTTGAGATGCTTCGGATGAAGAAGTCATTCCTCGAGATGTTTCTCTGATGGTGGATTTCATAGCTGAGTGTTACAGTCAGGTTATCTCCTGGGGGGGGGAGGAGGGGGGGAGAAAAAGTCTGTTTACCTTACTCGGATCCCGGGACGGGAGGGTAAGTGGCCCTGTATTACCCTGGCTGGCAGTGTGGAATGTTTCTTTGATCTTTTAAGGATTACTTACTGAAGTAGAAAGTTCATACGAGGGAGCAGTGATGGATCTCTCTCTCTCTCACCTCTCTCTCTCTCCCTCTCCTCTCCTTCTCTCTCTCTCTCTCCTCTCTCTCTCTCTCCAAAACAGCAACTTTATGTTTTTCCACAACTCATTTTCTCTCTATTGATATCCAATAGCAATACTATCTATTATTGTTTTACTGTTTCTATTATTACCCAATAACTATATTGTCCATTCTCTCTCTCTCTCCTCTCTCTCGTCTCTCTCTCCTCATCCTCTCTCTCTCCTCTCTCTCTCTCTCTCTCCTCTCTCTCCATTGTCATCCAATAACCCTATATTATTTTCCATAATTTTTTTTAATACCCAAAAACTTTAAAGTTTCCATTCTCTCTCTCTCTCCTCTCCTCTCTCTCCTCCTCTCTCTCTCTCTCTCTCTCATCTCTCCTCTCTCTCTCTCTCTCTCTCTCTCTCCTACCTTACAACTTAACCATTTTCCATAACTTATTTCTCTCTATTGATATCCAATAACAATACTAACTTTCATTGTTTTGGTTTATTATTACCCAATAACTATATATTTTCCATTCTCTCTCTCTCTCTC
>NC_090739.1:4545221-4552721 GCF_036898095.1 Palaemon carinicauda
AAATTGCAGTAAAATAGGGATTTATTGCAATTTCTTGTGTTCTTTGTTCTTTTGCAATGGATTTCGCACAATATGACCGAATTCAAGAGAAAAGTCGATTTGGGCCGAAAATACGGCAAGGGGTTAACCTTGGTGTTTTGCCTATTTTTCGAAATATTTTTTTTCCTTGCAATGTTGCTAAATTGCAGTAAAATAGGGATTTATTGCAATTTCTTATGTTCTTTGTTCCTTTGCAATGGATTTCGCACAATATGACCGAATTTCAAGAGAAAAGTCGATTCGGGCCGAAAAAAAGGCAAGGGGTTAACCTTGGTGTTTTGCCTATTTTTTCGAAATATTTTTTTCTTTGCAATGTTGCTAAATTGCAGTAAAATAGGGATTTATTACAATTTCTTTTGTTCTTTGTTCTTTTGCAATGGATTTCGCACAATATGACCGAATTTCAAGAGAAAAGTCGATTCGGGCCGAAAATACGGCAAGGGGTTAACCTTGGTGTTATGCCTATTTTTTCGAAATATTTTTTTTCCTTGCAATGTTGCTAAATTGCAGTAAAATAGGGATTTATTGCAATTTCTTATGTTCTTTGTTCCTTTGCAATGGATTTCGCACAATATGACCGAATTTCAAGAGAAAAGTCGATTCGGGCCGAAAAAAAGGCAAGGGGTTAACCTTGGTGTTTTGCCTATTTTTTCGAAATATTTTTTTCCTTGCAATGTTGCTAAATTGCAGTAAAATAGGGATTTATTGCAATTTCTTGTGTTGTTTGTTCTTTTGCAATGGATTTCGCACAATATGACCGAATTTCAAGAGAAAAGTCGATTCGGGCCGAAAATACGGCAAGGGGTTAACCTTGGTGTTTTGCCTATTTTTTCGAATTATTTTTTTTCCTTGCAATGTTGCTAAATTGCAGTAAAATAGGGATTTATTGCAATTTCTTATGCTCTTTGTTCCTTTGCAATGGATTTTGCACAATATGACCGAATTTCAAGAGAAAAGTCGATTCGGGCCGAAAAAAAGGCAAGGGGTTAACCTTGGTGTTTTGCCTATTTTTTCGAAATATTTTTTTTCCTTGCAATGTTGCTAAATTGCAGTAAAATAGGGATTTATTGCAATTTCTTGTGTTCTTTGTTCTTTTGCAATGGATTTCGCACAATATGACCGAATTTCAAGAGAAAAGTCGATTCAGGCCGAAAAAAAGGCAAGGGGTTAACCTTGGTGTTTTGCATATTTTTTCGAAATATTTTTTTTCCTTGCAATGTTGCTAAATTGCAGTAAAATAGGGATTTATTGCAATTTCTTATGTTCTTTGTTCCTTTGCAATGGATTTCGCACAATATGACCGAATTTCAAGAGAAAAGTCGATTCAGGCCGAAAAAAAGGCAAGGGGTTAACCTTGGTGTTTTGCCTATTTTTTCGAAATATTTTTTTTCCTTGCAATGTTGCTAAATTGCAGTAAAATAGGGATTTATTGCAATTTCTTATGTTCTTTGTTCCTTTGCAAAGGATTTCGCACAATATGACCGAATTTCAAGTGAAAAGTCGATTCGGGCCGAAAAAAAGGCAAGGGGTTAACCTTGGTGTTTTGCCTATTTTTCCGAAATATTTTTTATCTCTCTCTACCTCATCAACGATGATGATGTAGAGAGAGATTATCCTATTCTATTATTAATAACGTCCCATATTAATTTTCAACCTATATGATAAAAAAAGGTTTTATCGATCTATTCTATTCTATTATTAACAACGTCCAATATTTAATTTTCAACTTATATGATAAAAAAAAATGGTTTTATCAATCTATTCTATTCTATTATTAACAACGTCCAATATTTAATTTTCAACGTATTTGATAAAAAGGGTTTTATCAATCTCTCTTAGAATGCACAACCGGCCGACACCGGAAACTACTCATGTTCCCCATCCAACACAGCCGCTACTTCCTTAAGGGTTCACGTCCTTAACGGTGAGTTCCTGCCCTTTTCTGTTCGAGATGAGATCCTGAAAGTCCTAGAGATTGAAACGAAAATATCCTATTATCCTTGCATGCTGAGCTGAAGCTGCATGTTAAACATAAAAAATCATCAAGAGAGACTCGTACTAATTAACTATTTTGTTAACATATAAAAGATTCCGTTCAAGGTGAGATCCTGAAAATCCTATAGACTGAAAAGAAAACATCCTAACATCCTTGCATGCTGAGCTGAAGCTGCATGTTAACCATAAAAAAATCATCGAGAGACTCGTACTAATTAACTATTTTGTTAACATAAAAAAGATTCCGTTCGAGGTGAGATCCTGAAAGTCCTAGAGATTGAAACGAAAATATCCTATCATCCTTGCATGCTGAGCTGAAGCTGCATGTGAACCGTTAATAAATCATCAAGAGAGACTCGTACTAATTATTGTTAACATATAAAAAAATTTTGTTCGAGGTGAGATCCTGAAAGTCCTAGAGATTGAATTGAAAACATCCTAACATCCTTGCATGCTGAGGTGAAGCTGCATGTTAACCATAAAAAAATCATCAAGAGAGACTTTCGTACTAATTAACTATTTTGTTAACATATAAAAGATTCTGTTCGAGGTGAGATCCTGAAAGTCCTAGAGATTGAATTGAAAATATCCTAACATCCTTGCATGCTGAGGTGAAGCTGCATGTTAACCGTTAATAAATCATCAAGAGAGACTTTCGTACTAATTAACTATTTTGTTAACATATAAAAGATTCTGTTCGAGGTGAGATCCTGAAAGTCCTAGAGATTGAATTGAAAATATCCTAACATCCTTGCATGCTGAGCTGAAGCTGTATGTTAACCATAAAAAAATCATCAATATAGACTTTCGTACTAATTAACTATTTTGTTAACATATGAAAATTTTCGTTCGAGGTGAGATCCTGAAAGTCCTAGAGACAAATAAAAATATCCCATCATCCTTGCATGCTGAACTGAAGCTGCATGTTGACCGTCAATAAATCATCAACAGACACATTCGTAAATAATGAATTAAGTAACCATTTTGTTAACATATAGAAAATTCTGTTTATTTTGCGACAAAATATTATTCCTAGAATGGCGAGAGATGATCATTATCTTTATATACGTATCAAAAGCTGTGTCTTGGATTTAATTGATAAAATGTAAATATCCATCGTTGTGCAAGTGAAGTAGATTGTGTTAAATATCTAGGAAAATTATATGTTCATGCATGGTCAACCTAAACTGAGCTAATTTCCCTTTTGGAGCCACTGGGCTTATAGCATCCTGCTTTTCGAACTAGGGCTGTAGCTTAGCTATTAATAATGATAATAATAACGCTGCATATTAGCTAAAAAGGTTGAATATCCTTGCATGTTAATATTGCCAAGAATAAGTAATGTTAACTAAGAAGGTTGAATATTCCATATATGTTACCAAGAATAAGTGAATATTCCTTGCATACTCAACCGAAGGGACCTGTGTTAAATATCACCAAGGATTTTAGATATCTTTGCATGACAGATGCTGCCTGTCTTGGATAATAACACAGAAGCTCAATATCCCTGCATACTCATCATAAGCTTTAATTGTTTATTATTAGACAGAAAGACATTACATGTGCTCTTTGTAATCATAAGCTGCATGTGTTTAATATTGGTAAGCAAGACCTGATATCTGATATTACTGATCAAAACCTGCCTGTTTTTGATATAGGGTAGAAAAGCTTGGTAGTAATATGATTTTACTGATCAGAAGCTGCCTGTGTTTGATATTGGTAAGAAAGACTTGATATCTAATCTTACCTATCTAAAGCTGCTCGGTTTGATATTGGGTAGAAAAGCTTGGTATTAATATAATCTTACCGATCAGAAGCTGTCTGTGTTTGATATTGGTAAGAAAGGCTTGATAACTGCTTTTGCCAATCGGAAGCTGCATGTGTTGAATGTCGATAAAAAATGCGCAATATCTACCCTTACCAAGCTGCATGTGCTTAATATTGGTAGTAAATGCTTAATATCCACCCTTACCAAGCTGCATGTGCTTAATATTGGTAGTAAATGCTTAATATCCACCCTTACCAAGCTGCATGTGTTTAATATTGGTAAGAAATGCTTAATATCTACTCTTACCGAGCTGAATGTGCTTAATACTGGCAAGAAATGCTTAATATCTATCCTTACCGAGCTGAATGTGCTTAATATTGATAAAGACTTAATATCTACCTTTATCAAGATGAATGTGCTTAATACTGGTAAGAAATGTTTAATATCTACCCTTACCAAGATGAATGTGCTAAATACTGCTAAGAAATGTTTAATATCTACCCTTACCCAGATGAATGTGCTAAATACTGCTAAGAAATGCTTAATATCTACCCTTACCAAGATGAATGTGCTAAATACTGCTAAGAAATGCTTAATATCTATCCTTACCAAGATGAATGTGCTAAATACTGCTAAGAAATGCTTAATATCTACCCTCACCAAGATGAATGTGCTAAATACTGCTAAGAAATGCTCCATATCTACCCTCACCAAGATGAATGTGCTAAATACTGCTAAGAAATGCTTAATATCTACCCTTACCAAGATGAATGTGCTTAATACCGATAAAGGCTTAATATCTACCCTTATCAAGATGAATGTGCTTAATACTGCAAAGAAATGCTTAGTATCTACCCTTACCAAGATGAATGTGCTAAATACTGCTAAGAAATGCTTAATATCTACCCTTACCAAGATGAATGTGCTAAATACTGCTAAGAAATGCTTAATATCTACCCTTACCAAGATGAATGTGCTAAATACTGCTAAGAAATGCTTAATATCTACCCTTACCAAGATGAATGTGCTTAATACCGATAAAGGCTTAATATCTACCCTTATCAAGATGAATGTGCTTAATACTGCAAAGAAATGCTTAGTATCTACCCTTACCAAGATGAATGTGCTAAATACTGCTAAGAAATGCTTAATATCTACCCTTACCTAGATGAATGTGCTTAATACTGGTAAGAAATGCTTAATATCTACCCTTACCAAGATAAATGTGGTAAATACTGGTAAGAAATGCTTAATATCTACCCTTACCAAGCTGCATGTGCTTAATACTGATAAAGGCTTAATATCTACCCTTATCAAGATGAATGTGCTTAATACTGGTATGAAATGTTTAATATCTACCCTTACCAAGCTGCATGTGCGTAATACTAACAAGAAAGGCTTGATATCTGCCCTTACCAATCAGAGGGTTTAAGTGTTTATTATTAGCAAAGAATTTGAATATCAATTATTCATGTGTTTGTTAATATAAGACTGAATATCCTTGTAAAGGCATCAGAAGCTGTGTTTGGTAATAATAGAAAAGCATGATTTCCTTACATAGCCTTCAGGAGCTGTATGTGATTGGCAATATTAGAAAAGTTTCACATTCTTACATCCTCATTAGATGCTGCGTGTGTTATGCATTAGCAAGAACAACTCAAATTTCTTGCATACCAATGACAACATGCATGTGTTTGATATATGTGAGATATTACCAAGAAAAGCTGGATATCCTTGCGTAAGTTTCAGGAGCTGAATGCATTTGGTGTTAGCTAGTAAGGCTTGCAAATTTCAGGAGCTGTATTTTTTTTGTATAGCTAGTAAGACTTGCTAACCCTGTATATCCTTCAGATTCTCTATGCTGTATTAGAACACCAATATAAAATAATAGGTGTTTATGAGCAAAAACTTTAAATAACCTTGCATATCCTTTTCAAACAGTGTTTGATATTAGCAAGAAAAGCTTAATGTACATTCAAACCTCTCAGAAGCTTAATGTGTAAATCATAGAAAACTTGATAAAAGTCCAAATTCTTCAGAAGCTCTGTTTAGTAATATTAGAGAAGCTCAATTCTTATGAATGCTGCATGTGTTTAATTGCAAGAAAAGCTTAGATTGCAAAAATCCTTACGTACCCACCACAAGATATATATATATATTAAGAAGAGTCCAATGTCCCTGGATAGCCACCAGAAGCTGCATGTATATATGATCCCACTGGAAGATACAAGTATTGAAAAGACTGTCTGATCTTGCTAATGATGACTTCAAGGAAAGAATTTTTAAAAAATTGCCCTTAGCAAAATCTTATCTCTTATAGAAGTCCATCTTGATTAACGGAACGATTTCAAAACTTCAAAAAGTCAGGCACATCTGACTTTTTTAACTGGCTCTTTTACTAAATTTTCTGTTCCTGTAGGTGAGACCCCAGAAGCTGTACAGACGAACCGCGGGGGAACGATCCTACCCTCAGCATCATTCAGCGCCTCGTCGCTCATATCCTGCATCGTCTCCTACTTCTGCTCTCTCCTACTGTTAAGCCTCGTCCGCACCAGCAGTAGGCTTCAAGCAGGCTGCAATAGCGAGGCTTTTGCAATAAGCAGTGAAGAGGGTCAGGTCGTCTCCAAGCAGGAGACCCGAGTTATTCTCAGCAGAGGCGAATCTCAAGACACCAGCATCTCTTGTGTTGAACGTGTCACAAGCGGAAGCAATACTTGAGATGCTTCGGATGAAGAAGTCATTCCTCGAGATGTTTCTCTGATGGTGGATTTCATAGCTGAGTGTTACAGTCAGGTTATCTCCTGGGGGGGGGAGGAGGGGGGAGAAAAGTCTGTTTACTTACTCGGTCCCGGGACGGGAGGGTAAGTGGCCCTGTATTACCCTGGCTGGCAGTGTGGAATGTTCTTTGATCTTTTAAGGATTACTTACTGAAGTAGAAAGTTCATACGAGGGAGCAGTGATGGATCTCTCTCTCTCTCTCTCTCTCTCTCTCTCTCTCTCTCTCTCTCTCTCTCTCTCTCCAAAACAGCAACTTTATGTTTTCCACAACTCATTTCTCTCTATTGATATCCAATAGCAATACTATCTATTATTGTTTTACTGTTTCTATTATTACCCAATAACTATATTGTCCATTCTCTCTCTCTCTCTCTCTCTCTCTCTCTCTCTCTCTCTCCTCTCTCTCTCTCTCTCTCTCTCTCTCTCTCTCTCCATTGTCATCCAATAACCCTATATTATTTTCCATAATTTTTTTTAATACCCAAAAACTTTAAAGTTTCCATTCTCTCTCTCTCTCTCTCCTCTCTCTCTCTCTCTCTCTCTCTCTCTCTCTCTCTCTCTCCTCTCTCTCTCTCTCTCTCTCTCTCTCTACCTTACAACTTAACATTTTCCATAACTTATTTCTCTCTATTGATATCCAATAACAATACTAACTTTCATTGTTTTGGTTTATTATTACCCAATAACTATATATTTTCCATTCTCTCTCTCTCTCTCTCTCTCTCTCTCTCTCTCTCTCTCTCTCTCTCTCTCCCCCAACAACTTTGTTTTCCATACCTCATTTTTCTTTATTGATACCCAATAACAATACTACTTAGTTTTTTGTTTTTTCTCTCTATTATTACCCAGATAACTATATCTCATTCCATTATTCTCTCTCTCTCTCTCTCCTCTCTCTCTCTCTCTCTCTCTCTCTCTCT
>NC_090739.1:4557721-4585221 GCF_036898095.1 Palaemon carinicauda
CACACTAGCGACTCTGCGGCGCCACAAAGCCACAGCATCGTGTGGCGGGGATGTGGTCTCCCATAGGTTTCCATTGTTTTCACGCATGTGGCGGGGATGAGCGACAGAGAGCCAAAGTCGCTTGCCACAGTCGCTAGTTTGTGCGACAAAACTTGAAAACAATGGAAACCTATGGGAGACCACATCCCCGCCACACGATGCTGTGGCTTTGTGGCGCCACAGAGTCGCTAGTGTGCTCCCGGCCTTAAAATGGATGGATGCGTTTCTCCTGAGCAAATGCGTTTGTCTTGAACAGACGCGTTTGTATTGCTTTATCCTGATTGATTGATTGATTGATTGAAAGTTTTCTGGCATCCTGACATCTAAGGTCATTGACGCCGAGGCTTTATCCTGAACGAACACATTTGTACTGAACGAACACTTTTGTCCTGAACGAATGCGTTTGTCGTGAATGGACGTTTTGTTTTCCTAAATGAACGCGCTTGTCCAGAACATGCCCGAATGAACGCGTTTATCTTGAACAGACGCGTTCGTCTTGCTTTGTCCTGAACGCATTTGTCATAGACGACCGCTTGAAGATATTTTATAATAGTGATAAAAATGATCATTAAATCGGTCTGAACGCGAAACATTTTTTAAATAAGAACTTAAAAAACAGAAATAAAATATTGAATGACCTTTTCATCGTAAAAGTTCTGTGGTAGGGAATATAGAATCATATAACTTATAAAATACATTGCAAAAACTAAAGGTCATTGTGGTTTGCACCGAGAAGAATTAATTTAATATCGCCGTCATTAAAAGAATTTTTCATAACGAGATTCTGCTGATGAGGGTTTCGAGTGATACTCTTTTTCGTAATTTCATTCATGCCGAAGTGAACGACTGAATAGATTAAAATCTTACTTCAGTGAACGACTAAATAGATTAAAATCTTACTTCAGTGAACGACTAGATAGATTAAAATCTTACTTCAGTGAACGACTAAATAGATTAAAATCTTACTTCAGTGAACGACTAAATAGATTAAAATCTTACTTCAGTGAACGACTAAATAGATTAAAATCTTACTTCACAGTTGAATAATAAGAAGGCCGACTGTTTAAAGGCTTAAAGGCCACTCATGAATGCCAGAGGCAAGGAACAGTGACATTGCCCTATCAAGCAGGACAGTGCCCTAGAGACTGATCATACATACATATGATCAGCACCCATGCCACCTCTCCACGCAAGCTAGGACCAGGGAGGACCAGGCAATGGCTGCTGGTGACTCAGCAGATAGACCTGTAGGCTCCCCAAAATCCCCCATCCTTGGCTCACAAGGATGATGAGGTTGCACCGACCAAAGGAACTAACGAGTTTGAGCGGGACTCGAACCCCAGTCTGGCAGTCACCAGGCAGGGACGTAATCGCGTCAACCACCACAATCTATATTTTTAACCTGACCTAGTCTTCATTGGACGGTTAACCACTATAATTGCAGTTATCAGCCTTTTTAAGGAAGAATACTCGTTTGATTATATAAAGGGGCTTCCAAGCCACGATGATAATCGATTCTAAAAATGGAAATATTAAGTACAGTTGGCTTCTTTCATTCTGGTACACTTCACGGGGCAGCTAAGAAGACGCCTGTTAGCTCTACACTGTAGCAGGTAACACTGTGATTAGCAAAAGAAAAAGTGTTGTTATTATTATTATTATTATTATTATTATTATTATTATTATTATTATTATTATTAGCCAAGCTACAACCCTACTTGGAAAAGCAAGTTGCTATAAGCCCTAAGAGCTCCAACAAGGAAAAATAGCCCAATGAGGAAAGGAAATAAGGAAATAAATAAACGATATGAGAAAAACTTTACAATAATATATTTTAAAACAGTAACAACATCAAACCAGATATGTCATATATAAATTGTAGAAAGACTTATGTCAGCCTGTTCAACATAGAAACATTTTCTGCAAGTTTGAAGTTTTGAAGTTCTACTGATTCAACTACCTGATTAGGAAGATCATTCCACAACTTGGTCACAGCTGGAATAAAACTTCTGGAACACTGTGTAGTATTTGAGCATCATGATTGGAACGTTGTCTTTAAAACAAAGTCCTTGAGCTTGGAAACATTGGATCAAAAGCATATTTAATATTTGTACGAATTGCTGTATGAAAAATCTCGATATTTGCTTAACAGCACTTCCCATGAAGTGTACCGGAATGAAATAAGCCAACTGTACTAAGGAAAAAGGAAGTAGAAATACTTAATTATGCTACAGAAGAAGGCAAATAATAATCAATGAACAGTACATATGAGAGTATTTCTTTCCTCGGAATTTATATAGGAAGTGTACATCAGACGGATTCACCTAAGCATGAGAGAAAGGAAAATAACTGGAGATTTTTATGAAATTAGAGTGAAAAAAAAGAAGATAGTGAAGCCACCTAGCGAAGGAATAGTTGATGACGTCATATCAATCAGATGACTTGTCTTCCATTCGATCGTGTTGAAAAGCTAAATTAATTAAATGCCGAAAATCTTGAAAAGGCATTCTCAATAAGGCTTTTTTTTTCTTTTTTTTTTTTAAAGTGAATTTGCAATGAAGGATCCCATGAATATAATATAACAAAAAATTCAGCTTTTGGTTTATCTTTCGAACATTGAAAATTCGAGTTACTGCCGACAATAATAAACGAGATATATCTAAATAATAAAAATTCATATCTCATGTGGTTCACTTTGAAAGTTTCTCCATATATAGGCTTTCCGTGCTCTGAATTTTTTTCATAAAAGTAGCGAGAATAACTTTTTTTTTTTCAATATGTTCCCTGCACGAGTAAGTTTCATCTTTTATTATCTTTGTTCTTTTGGTCTTTTATTTTGTGCAATTCTGTCGCACTATGTTGTGGCCGTCAAGGATGTGGAATCTTTTGTTTCCTAATGGGATAAAAGATTTCACTCGTTCCAACTACAGACCTCAAAAAGGATGCAGGTTTTATTTGGAGGAATATATATATATATATATATATATATATATATATATATATATATATGTGTGTGTGTGTGTGTGTGTATATGTATATATTAAAATACACCACTTTATCTATATATACTGGATAAAATAAACCCACAGTTTATGAGATTTATTTTGAACTCTTGAAGGTGACATCTCCCTTCTTCTTCAGAAAACAAAATTTGGTTTCCCGAAGAAGAAAGGAGATGGTCCCTTTGAAAGCTAAAAATAAATGTTATTTTTCATAGATTGTGGTTTTATTATATATATATATATATATATATATATATATATTTATATTTATATATGTGTGTATATATATATATATATATATATATATATATATATTTATATATATGTACATATATAAATATAAATATTTATATAAATGTATATATATATATATAATATATATATATATATATATATATATATATATATATATATATATATATATATATATATATATATATATATATTCAATATGTACATATATATAAATATATATATATATATATATATATATATATATATATATAGATATATTTATATTTATATATGTGTATATATATAAATATATATATATATATATATATATATATATATATATATACGTATATATATATATATATATATATATATATATATATATACTGTATATATATATATATATATATATATATATATATATATATATATATTGATTTAGGCGGGTGGAAACAGCTTCTGTCTTATGCTAACTTCATTAAAACAGATTCCCTTAATGGCGTCTATGTGCTTCCTGCATGAATCCACGTAGTTTCTTGAACCAAAGGTTCAAGAGGATTCTTAAAGGAAACATTGAAGCCACAAAGGCACCCGCCTCCAGTGATTGCCTTCGCCAACTTCGTTGTGAAGGTTATGTTTTGATTGGCGTGTTTTGTTTGTATGTCTGTTTGTGTGTTTGTGATTTGCGTAACTCAAAAACTATGAGACCGAATCTCATGAAATTTGGTGGGATGGTTGGCCATGATCCAAGGATAATATCATTAGATATTGGCAGTGATTGGGTCAAAGGTCAAGGCCAAGGCCACGTAAAGGTCAAAAACATTTTTTTTTTTTTTGCCATATGGCCAATTTTTATTTGATTTGCATGAAACTAGTGCCAAAATGCGCATGATTCAATTGCCTATGCTGTTATATACAACATGATATAGGCGAAGGTATGCGCTCTACCAAGTGCCCGTTCTAGTTATGTATGTATATGATGCTCAAATTAAACATACTAAATCATATAACAGAAGAAATTGAATAATGAATAATCAGTTTTACGATTTTCTGGCAAAGAAGCATCTGTAATTATGCCTGAAATCATTTTTAATTTTTCTTACATAAAAGTAATGTACTGTATTTTGAAGTCATTAACCAGAGCGTTATTACTGTTGTTTATCTCGGATGCCAAATGTATTTGTTGATACAGTACCTGTATTTCTGGAGAGTTATTGAATGTTTTATGAAAGTTATTTTATTTCAAAGAAATGTTTGAAAATCTCCTTTTCTCTGTTAATGGATAATGTGTTTGGAGGCAGTTTTTATGCCAAAAGATTAAAAGTTTGATAATATTTCCTTTTCATTTTGAAAAAAAAAAAGAAGTGTTTCATGATAGTATATTTTGTTAAAAGATTACTGGTTTAATGGCACATATTTTTCTTAGTTGATAAAAGAATATTATTGCAAAACCAGTGATGATTTGTAAAGTGATATCCGAAGACATCGTATTCCAATTTAAAGGTTTAAAGGTCACTCATGAATGGCAGAGAGACAAGGGACATTGACATTGCCCTATCAAGTAGGACAATGCCCAAGAGACTAACCATAAATACATATGATCAGCGCCCAAGCCCCTCTCCACCCAAGCTAGGACCAGGGAGAGACAGGCAATAACTGCTGATAACTCAGCAGGTAGACGTATAGGCTCCACGAAATCCCCCATCCATAGCTCACAAGGATGGTGAGGATGCAGCGACCAAAGGAGCTAACGAGCTTGAGCGGGACTCGAACCCCTGTCTGGCAATCACCAGGCAAGGACGTTGCCAATTCCAATTGAAATGTTTAACAATGTTGTCGAAACATTGTTGTACGTTATCAACTTCTTTTGGAAAATAATGGAAACCAGTTTGAACATTTGCGAACTCGCAGGAATGGGAGAGAGATCATTAAACCATTCGAAATGACATTAGATAATAATTTTTACAATTTATTTCTCCTGAATTTAAGTTAACTCCCTCGTATTGTATCTATGTCAATAAACACCTACTTAAACACAAAGTGCATGAGTACTTGGAAATCAAAGAGTGAGTACATATTTTGGGACACCCTGTATATATATATATATATATATATATATATATATATATATATATATATATATATATATATATATATATATATAGCGCGAGTGATTTGTGTTCAACCACAGAAACTATATTGTAAGTCTGCAATCTTTATGTTCTATTGTATTTTATTTTAGCCTCCTGGCTAGTACGGTGGTAACGTGTTCGCCTAGCATTTGCATGGCAGCAGATAGATCCCACTCCGTTTACTGGGGGAGGCCACTGCTGTGGTTGGGCATCACAGAGGGGGGGTTTAGGCTTGCCCGGATGACGTTCTGGTGAGCATCTATTCGGATGAAATTGGAATTGAAACTTGACACCTTTACTTTTACTTGTTACTATAACTTTGTGTGATAAACTCTTGCATTCCATTGTCGAATGCATTCCAATGTGTGACCAATTATATGTATCAGTTTGTATATTCTCACTTATGGAAGTTAAAGTTGTGCTGAACTGAACTCCCGTGCTTCTAATAATGTTAGATTTTATCATGTGAAACTCAATGACTTCCTCTCTCTCTCTCTCTCTCCCTCTCTCTCTCTCTCTCTCTCTCTCTCTCTCTCTCTCTCTCTCTCTCTCTCTCTCTCTCTAACAGTTTCTCCTTTATAAGTTTCAAAGATTAGCAAGATAAGAAAAATTTAATAGGAATCTCTCTCTCTCTCTCTCTCTCTCTCTCTCTCTCTCTCTCTCTCTCTCTCTCTCTCTCTCTCTCTCTCTCTAACAGCTTCTCCTTTATGTTTCAAGATGATTAAAATAAGGAAAAAATTAATTAGGAATCTCTCTCTCTCTCTCTCTCTCTCTCTCTCTCTCTCTCTCTCTCTCCTCTCTCTCTCTCTCTCTCGCTCTCTCTCTCTAAAAGAGCTTCTCCTTTATGTTTCAAAGGTGATTAAAATTAAAATAAGGAAAAATTTAATTGGGAATCTCTCTCTCTCTCTCTCTCTCTCTCTCTCACTCTCTCTCTCTCTCTCTCTCTCTCTCTCTCTCTCTCTCTCTCTCTCTCTTTCTCTCTCTCTGACAGCTTCTCCTTTATAAGTTTGAAAGATTAGTAAGATAAGGAAAAATTCAATCTCTCTCTCTCTCTCTCTCTCTCTCTCTCTCTCTCTCTCTCTCTCTCTCTCCTCTCTCTCTCTCTCTCTCTCTTTTCAAAATCCAACGGCTTCGCCTCTGTTTCATAGATTAATAAAATAAGGAAAAAAGGAATATGGTTTTTGTATAAATCGAAAGTGTAAGGTGATTTTTGTATGAATTCATAAAGTTTTTTATTCATGTACATAAAAACCGATGTGTGTATCTTTCTTGTTTATTTTGTTTTAACATTAAACTTTAATCTGATTATTCATCTGGTATCTCAATTTAAAGATATGCATAACTGTAAGATATTTTCATAACGCTGCAAGATATGAGAAAAAAAAATTAAAATAGTGTTGTATAATATATTTGTTTGTATAATCATGTTGTACTTGTATACTGTATATACATTCACGAATTTTGTAACAAAAGGAATTCTGTCTTGTGTATAAAATAAAGTTGATAAAGATACACAACGTGTTTTGAATCGAAGTCTGATGATCAAGATTCATGTACTTGAATTTCAGGTAGTTTTTGGAAGATGAGAGCACACATCAGCACTCAAACCAACAAGAACAATCAGAGATTTCTGACCTCCGCTAAATGTGACAAATGCAAATCCGGATCCGGAACCGGGTCATCTCTAGAAGGTAATGGAGTCGTTTATGGCTTAAGATCTATCTATGGTGGAAACTTCGACACAATCCGTCAATTTGTTTTGACATCTTTGAAATGGCGAAAAATACAAATCTGAATCTAGAATCCGGATCCGGATCTGGTCGCCTCCACAAGTTCATGAGTCGTCCATGGCCTAAGATCTATCCGTGGTAGAAATTTCGACAAAATCCGTCGATTTGTTTTGATGTTATCTTTAAAATGGTGAAAAATGCAAATCTGAATCTGGAATCCAGATCCGGAATAGAGTCGTCCATGGCCTAAGATCTATATGTGGTGGAAATTTCGTCAAAATCCATCAATTTGTTTTGACGTTATCTTTAAAATGGCGAAAAATGCAAATCTGAATCTAGAATCCAGATCTGGAATAGAGTCGTCCATGGCCTAAGATCTATATGTGGTGGAAATTTCGTCAAAATCCATCAATTTGTTTTGACCTTATCTTTAAAATGGCGAAAAATGCAAATCTGAATCTAGAATCCAGATCCGGAATAGAGTCGTCCATGGCCTAAGATCTATATGTGGTGGAAATTTCGTCAAAATCCATCAATTTGTTTTGACGTTATCTTTAAAATGGCGAAAAATGTAAATCTGAATCTAGAATCCAGATCCGGAATAGAGTCGTCCATGGCCTAATATCTATATGTGGTGGAAACTTTGACACAATCCGTCAATTTGTTTTGACATCTTTGAAATGGCGAAAAATACAAATCTGAATCTAGAATCCGGATCCGGATCTGGTCGCCTCCACAAGTTCATGAGTCGTCCATGGCCTAAGATCTATCCGTGGTAAAATTTCGACAAAATCCGTCGATTTGTTTTGACGTTATCTTTAAAATGGTGAAAAATGCAAATCTGAATCTGGAATCCAGATCCGGAATAGAGTCGTCCATGGCCTAAGATCTATATGTGGTGGAAATTTCGTCAAAAACCATCAATTGGTTTTGACGTTATCTTTAAAATGGCGAATAATGCAAATCTGAAGCTAGAATCCAGATCCGGAATAGAGTCGTCCATGGCCTAATATCTATATGTGGTGGAAATTTCGACTAAATCCGTCAATTTGTTTTGACGTTATCTCTGAAATGGGAAAAATGCAAATCTGAATCTAGAATCCGGATCCGGATCTGGTCGCCTCCACAAGTTAATGAGTCGTCCATGGCCTAAGATCTATCTTTGGTGGATATTTCGACAAAATCCATCAATTTTGGTACGTTATCTTTAAAATGGAGAAAAATATAAATCTGAATCTAGAATCCGGATCTGGATCATTTCCAACATTTAATGGGGTCGTCCATGGCCTAAGATCTATTTGGGGTGGAAATTTCGTTGAAATCTGTCAATTTGTTTTGACGTTATCTTCAAGATGGGGAATATGCAAATCTGAATCTAGAATCTGGATCCGGATCTGGATCATATCCAAAAGTTGAGAGAGTCATCCATGGCCTAAGATCTATTTCTGGTGTAAATTTCGACAAAAATCCGTTATTTTGTTTTGACGTTTTCTTTAAAATGGCAAAAATGCAAATCTGAATCTAGAATTTGGATTAGGATCTGGATCATCTACAGAAGGTAATGGAGTCTCCCATGGCCTAAGATCTATCTGTGGTGAAAAATTTTGACAAAATCTGACAATTTGTTTAGACGTTATCTTTAAAATGGCAAAAGAGCAAATCTGGATCTAGAATTCTCATCCGGATCTGGATCATCTCCGAAAGTTAATAGGGTCGTCCATGGCCTAAGATCTATCTGCGGTGGAAATTTCGACAAAATCCGTCGATTTGTTTTGACGTTATCTTCAAAATGGCAAAAATGCAAATCTGTATCTAGAATCCTCATCCGGATCTGGATCATCTCCGAAAGTTAATAGGGTCGTCCGTGGCTTAAGATCTGTGGTGGAAATTTCAACAAAATCTGTCAATTTGTTTGGACTTTATCTTTAAACTAGCGAAAAATATAAATCAGAATCTAGATTCCGTATCTGGATCATCTCAAAACTTTAATGTAGTATTCCATGACCTAAGATCTATCTATGGAGAAAATTTTGACAAAATCCCTGTTTGTTTTGATGTTATCTTGAAATTGGTGAAAAAAAGCAAATCTAAATCTAGAATCCGGATCTGGATCATTTCCAAAATTTAATGGGGTCGACCATGGCCTAAGATCTATTTGGGGTGAAAATTTCGACAAAAATCCGTCAATTTTTTTTTTACGTTGTCTTTGAAATGGCGAAATATGCAAATCTAAATCTAGAATTCGGGTCTAGATCATCTCCAAACTTTAATGGGGTCGTCCATAACCTAAAATCTATATCTGGAATCCGGGTCTAGATTATCTCCAAACTTTAATGGGGTTGTCCATAACCTAAGATCTATTTGTGGTAGAAGTTTCGACAAAATCTGTCAATTCCTTTTGACGTTATCTTTAAAATGACGAAAAATACAAATCCAGATCTAGAATCCGGAACCGGATCTTGATCATCTCCAAAATTTAATAGAGTCGTCCATAGCCTAAGATATATCTGTGGTGGAAATTTCGACTAAATCCGTCAATTGGTCTTGGCGTTATCTTCAAAATGGCAAAAAATGCAAATCTAAATCTAGAATCCGGAACCGGATCTTGATCATCGCTAAAATTTAATAGAGTCGTCCATATCCTAAGATAAATCTGTGGTGGAAATTTTGACAAAATCCGTCAATTTGTTTTGACGTTATCTTTAAAATGGCGAAAAATACAAAACCAGATCTATAATCCGGAACCGGCTCTGAATCATCTCTAGAAGGTAATGGAGACAACCATGGCATAAGATGTATCTCTGCGGTGGAAATTTCGACAAAAATCCGACGTTATCTTTAAAATGGAGAAAAATGCAAATCTAAATCTAGAGTCCGGATCTGGATCATCTCCAAACTTTAATGGGGTCGTCCATGATCTGAGATCTATCTGTGGCGGAAATTTCGACAAAATTCGTTAATTTGTTTTGACGTTATCTTTAAAATTGCGAAAAATTGAATTATAAATCTCAAGTCCGGATCTGGATCATCTCCAAAATTTAATGGGGTCGTCCATGGTCTAAGATCTATCTGTGGCGGAAATTTCGACAAAATTCGTTAATTTGTTTTGACGTTATCTTTAAAATTGCGAAAAATTAAAATCTAAATCTAAAGTCCGGATCTGGATCATCTCCAAACTTTAACGGGGTCGTCCATATTATTATTATTCTTATAATAATAATAATAATAATTATTATTATTATTATTATTATTATTATTAGCCAAGCTACTACCCTTGTTGGAAAAGCAAGATGCTATAAGCCAAAGGGCTCCAACAGGGAAAAATAACCTAAGATCTATTTGTGGTGAAAATTTCGTCAAAATCCCTTTAGTGTTTTGACGTAATCTTGTCCACAGACAAATAGATAAATAAGCCGACTAGATTTTGTAACCTCCTTGGCGTAAGGTAATGAGTGGTGTGCTTTTTTAATTATCAACATTTATAATATTTTAATGAAAAGTTTTTCACATTTCGTTTGATGCTATGGTGTTTCGTGTTTTTGGACCTTTTTGTAAGAGCATTACAATCTTATGTGTTTGCATGTTTTAACATTACTGTATCTAATGGTTTTTACATTGACTTATATTTAGAATGCCCCTTGCATATAAGAAACCACCAATATATATATATATATATATATATATATATATATATATATATATATATATATATATATATATATATATATATATATATATATATATATATATGTAGATTATATATATTCGTGTGTATTATATGTGAATTTAGTAATAGTTCCGTCCCTAATAAGCCGATCGAATGGATAAATCGTCAGTTTCAAGACCCAAAGGCATAGATAGGTTCGAATCATGGTCAGGGTAAATACACTTATACCGATTTCCCTTTTGAAAGTCAGGTATTGGTAAGGTAGGATAGAATTCAATATTAGTAAGTATTTGAGGGTTGATATGCGGAACATGTATACATATATATATATATATATATATATATATATATATATATATATATATATATATATATATATATATATATATATATATATATATATATATATACAGTATATGTATAATATATTTGTAAATATATATTTACAATATACAAAATATGAATATAAAAGTATACATATGCCTATATATATATATATATATATATATATATATATATATATATATATATATATATATATATGTATATATATATATATATATATGTATATATATATATATATATATGTATATATATATATATATATATATATATATATATATATATATATATATATATATATATAAACGCTATGCTTTTGTGTGAATATATGTA
The DNA here is from genome assembly GCF_036898095.1 of Palaemon carinicauda. NCBI lineage: Eukaryota > Metazoa > Arthropoda > Malacostraca > Decapoda > Palaemonidae > Palaemon > Palaemon carinicauda. Next base: position 4,569,201 of record NC_090739.1, read on the forward strand.
TCGTAAGAGTATGTTCAAGTCCAAGGCCAAAATACTCTCTCTCTCTCTCTCTCTCTCTCTCTCTCTCTCTCTCTCTCTCTCTCTCTCTCTCTCTCTCTCTCTCTCTCTCTCTCCAGCATGCATTCATTATAGAGACGAAGTATTTTAACTTGCCCACTCGAAGCCCCTGGCTTTCACCATTGTTCTGTAGGAACTTGAGAGGCGAAAGATTTTTTTTTCTATTCCCATTCTCAGTTTGCATAAAATAATACTTTCGTAGACAAGTTTCTCTATCAAGTTCTTTGTTGTTGTTTGGAGAAACTCCCAATTGTTTACTTTCAGCATTGATTGGAAGTTTCATTCTCTGGAACGTGTATAGCTTCGTTTACCTGTCAATACTTTCGGATTAAAGGTTTAAAGGCCGCGAATGAGTGGCAGAGGCATGGGATAGTAACAAGGCCTTAGCAGAAGTATGCCCCAGAGACTGATTTTATATATATATATATATATATATATATATATATATATATATATATATATATATATATATATATATGTGTGTGTGTGTGTGTGTGTATATATATATGTATATATACATATATATACAGTATATATATATATATATATATATATATATATATATATATATATATATATATATATACACATATAAATATATATACATATATATATTTTATATATATACTGTATATAAGATCATTGCCCAAGCCGCCCTCTCTATCTAAGCTAGGACCAGGGAGTGCCAGGCAACGACTGTTGATGACTCAGCAAATAGACTTAAAGGGTCCCCCAAACCCAATCCCTAGCTTGCAAGGATGGTGAGCATGCTGACACTACATGAAACTCTCGAGTACGAACAGGTCTCGAACACCAGGCCAACAAATTACCAGGCTTTGCATTAGTAGATATGATACCTTATTAATTTATGTGAACGTGGAGGAGTGATATTTTATGCAGGAAATATCTGTTTTAATGTTATTGTTTTTTAACATATTTTAATTTTGATTATTCATTATTTATCATGTGGTTTATTTATTTCCTTATTTTTTTCCTCGCTGGGCTATTTTTCCCTGTTGGAGCCCTTGGGTTTATAGTACCTTGCTTTTCCAATCAGGGTTGTAGCTTAGCTAGTAATAATAATGATGATAATTATCCCCATTGGAGCCCTTGGGTTTATAGCACCTTGCTTTTCCAACCAGGGTTGTAGCTTAGCTAGTAATGATAATGATAATAAATATCCCTATTGGAGCCCTTGGGTTTATAGCACCTTGCTTTTCCAACCACGGTTGTAGCTTAGCTAGTAATAATAATAATAATAATAATAATAATAATAATAATAATAATAAATATTTTTTTCTTATACATCCTCACCATTAATTTTGGACGAATTTTCCCAAGAAATAAAAAAAAATTATATAAAGACAGGTAAGAAGAATTCAGATATTTATTCAAATCCCGCAATGTCATGAAAGTAAGAGTCATTGAAAACGCCGGCGATCACGAGCGATAAATACCAAAAGTGCCCACCGATTTCCCAAATGGCAAAACGCCCATCAGTGTCCATCAGTAATAGTTGGGATTCATCAACCTTTGACTTTTCACGACAGACCGATTACGAAAAGGGCGTTTATTATCATACGTTTTCTTTTCGTATGTTGTCCTTCCATTATTATTTATATATTTTTTTTAATAATGTATACCCAGTAACATATTTAATAATAATAAACTACATTGGTACATTATTTTCGTGTGAAAATTTCCGAGGTGAAAAAATCACCATTAAGGAAACATTTAGTTTTCAGACCAAAAAAAAAAAAAAAAAAAACAATAATTGGTACAAAATAGATTAAAATTATTTCCTCGTACATGAATTAACAACTTAGTCAAACGAACAATTTGATGGTAATCAAAATAAAGAAATAATAAAATAAAACATGTATATCAAGCCGAGAGTCAAGGGTATAAAATAAATACACGAAAAAAATAAAAGAAAATAACTACTCGTTAAACGGCCAGAGAGCAACCAGCGTCACTAGCTTTGTCAACAAACATTATGTGGTCAAACAAGACTCGCGTCCTCAGTCTGCTTGTTCGGCAGTATAGTGTAAGTACGTATGGTGAGTGTACGGTGAAGCGTACTGTCTATGGATACGCTGATGATATAGTGTTTTGCTTTTTTTGCGTATGAATTATCTACAATTCAATGAAGATTGTATTTATCGTTAGCAAGGAAAATTGACTAAATACAATATTTAAACGACACTTTCGTGGTGTAACGTGGTTTTTGCAAGATAACTAATGTATTTATAAACTTACTTCCGTTATGTTTTATAATGATGAAGGTAGTGTTGTATTCATGATCAATTGTTGTGTTTTACATAGGAGATGAAGAAGATATTGCTGTATTATGAACTTTTGTTTTACCAAGAAAGTGAAGAAGGTATCAAGTTCAAACTTTTGTAAGTGAATAAGTAACATATAAACGACTGAACAAATTGTTTATTTATCGAGATCTTATATTTACAAAGGAAGTTTTATTTTTATTACTAACCTAACCACGTGTTCAACCATGAATTGGATATCTTATTTTAATGAAATTCAACACTAGGAAGATTTCCCACTTCCTTACAAGTGACATGTGGAAACGATAGGTCCATTTTGACGAGGAATGAAACTAGAGGAAAGTGTTGAAGAATGTCATTTTTCACCCAAGGAGTAATTGCTGTGCCCCAAGGTAAGGATATACATATAAGTAACGTTTACATGATAGTGGTATTTATTAAGTATAGACATGATTTTACCGTTGGAAACATTTTCAATATCTAAACCAAATCATTTAAAAGGAAACCCATACGGTGATATTTATAAGAAACGAATTAGCAGGTCCATTGCAACTGCTTTCTTGTTTTTCTGATCTTGTCACGTAGGGAATTACTCTCTATAGCAGTTTTTCCCAAACTATCTTACCTGACGCCCCCTTTTTGCATCCAGTAGACCTGTACGCCCCCCCCCCCTCCTCTCTTTTTTTTTTATATGAAATGATTCTTACATATATTTCTTAGTATTGTACAGGAAAACAGATTTCTGTTTGTATTACATTTTAATAATGAAAGCCACTCAAACTAATAATAGTACATTCCAGTAACTAAAAACGAAACATTTGGTTCAAAGTGAGCGAAAAAAAGTTTGAACATTAGCAAATTGGCAAAATTAAGTTGCAATTTTAAGAATAGATAATTTGAAAATATGGCATATACTGTAATATTTGGAAATACTTATGAGACTAAGGCCAAATTTCTGGTCAAATTTAGTGAGATGGATGCATGTATGTAATAACAGATATTTGTTCTTTTAATGATTTTATTCTATTAAACAAGTAATTTCGAGCAGATGACTTCACGCCCCCCTTGTATCGTCCTCACGCCCCCCAGTTTGGGAACCACTGCTCTATAGGTCATACAAAATCAGTTTATCTTACACTTTCTTAGGTATTTTGCACATCACGCTGCATAACTGCAAAAACTTTTCAGTATGGATTTTTTTTCTTTGTATATAAACTGAAGGCAGAAACAATTTTGTTATTACACTTGCAAGTAGCTACTAAAGGCATTCGGATTCTAGACTCGGCAGGTTTGATCCACTGGAAGAATACTTCGATTATGGGGCTGTCATTCGGCATTACATAGATTTCTGCATACCCGATTACTTTATTATTATTATTATTATTATTATTATTATTATTAGGTGCCTTTGTATATCAGCGGCCAGTTCCTCCAGCGAGCATAAAATATGGACGCCAACTAAACTTAACTCCCCCCCCCAACCTAACCTACAAGTAGTGTCCTTAACTACTTACCTAAAGGGGGAGGGCTGACATCCCCCCCCCCCCCCGCGACCCCCCTTACACTGCTGTATTCTTAATCTGATGTCACCATACATACAGGTGGCCGCTATCATACATACACTCCTATTATTATTATTATTATTATTATTATTATTATTATTATTATTATTATTATTATTATTATTATTGTTGTTGTTGTCGTTGTTATTATTATTGCTAGCCAGGCTACAACCATAGTTGAAAAACAGGAGGCTATAAGCCCAAGGGCTCCAACAGAGAAAATAGCCCAGTGAGGAAAGGAAATAGAAAAATACTTGTTAAAATACTTACCTAAATGACGTAACTTTAGGTAATTCTGTACGAAGTGTAAATCGTAAAAGGTATATAGTATAATCATGGTAATAAGGATTCTTTTTATTAGCGGCCAGTTCCTCCTGCCTGCATAGAATATGGACACCAACTAACCCAAACTTCCCTATCCTAACCTAACCTACAAGCCGTGACATTACCTACTTACCTAACACTGGGGGGGGGGGGGGGGAATAAGGTGGCCCCCCACTGCAACCACCCTTACACTACCGTATTCATAGTGGGCCATCATCATACATATAGGTGTCCGCTATCATACATACACCCCCTTATTCTTATTCCATTTGAGTGGGAGAAATAATCACACTTATGAAATTGCTATATCACATTTATTATATTATTATATTTGATTTTACCATTCACATATAGAATTTTCTTCGCGTTTATATTAATTTTTCTTCGTGTAATGTTCCATTTTAATATTTTACAGTTTTTATTTTTTCTTCCTCCAATTACTTTTTGAATCTCTTTGTTTCGACTCAAGATCTAATGTATTACTGTTGAACAATAAAAATGACACCTCATGCAAAAAATAATTCGCTTAATTATTTTTTATTATAGATATAATCAGCCTGCATTTCTCCACGTATAGCTCTGGAGGCCTTTTTAGTCTTGGCTTATTTAACGAAGGAAATGGTTTTTACAATACAGTTGGCTTCATTAATTCCGGTGCACTTTACGGGAAGCTGTTCATTGTAGCAGGAGACGTTGTCTTTATCTAAAGAGAAAACGAAGTACCTAATTTTATAACCACGTGATAATATTTTTTTTATTGATTTTACGAAGTGCTGTTTCAATACAAAACTTATTAAAATTTTTACATTAATGCGATAAATCCTAAATCTCTCTCTCTCTCTCTCTCTCTCTCTCTCTCTCTCTCTCATCCATCACGTTGCCTTTAAGCCGAACCATTGTTCTGTAGGAACTTGAGAGGTAAAGGATTTTTTCTCCGTTTCCTCCGTCTCTTTTCAAATTTTCTCTTTGAAAGTTTCGGTAGCGAGATTGGATATTCTCGTTTTCTTCTTCTTCTTCTTCTTCTTCTTCTTCTGTTGTTGTTGTTGTTGTTGTTATTGTTGTTGTTGTTGATTGAGATCATTTTCTAAGGATGTTAGTTCCAAACATTGTTTCTCAAGCGGGGATTGAATGGTTGAATGGTTCGTCGAACCCGGTTGTCGAACCTGCTTGTCAAACGGTTCGTAGAGTTGGAGTCAGCCACAAATGCTTAAGGTTTGTGGACAATGAAGCCCCGCCCACAAAAGTCCGTCGAGAACAGACTTTCTTTGAACTGTTCGACGAATGTGCTCGATAACCAAATATCCGGTCACGTTCGAACATCACTTCGAACATTTGTCTGTCGAACCGCGTTCGACGAACCGTTCGACCGTATCCACCAGCCTTTACTCCTCCGTTTACTCCATTGTGATGCTGCGATGAACGTGAGATGAATTTTTAATAAAAGCTTATACGGGATATGGATAAAAGGGTGGGGCAAAAGACCCATTTAAGCGGGATATGGATAAAAGGGTGGGGCAAAAGACCCTTCTCTTGAATGGCAGGAAATTCTAAATCGTGGAAAACAGAAGCTGGTAGAGGATTCCAATCAAAAATAAAACGGAGTGTTTTCCTTAACAATATTGCCTAAAACATTCCGCGTAAAGATTGCAAAAAAAATATTTTTCAATGAAGAATTTCATAGATCGGAAATCTATTTGTTACGTGATACGGATAAAAGGGTGGGGCCTTGGTACCTGTTTGGTTTCGTCCTGGGTGAGGCAAAGTAACCATCTTTATAGCTGGCAGCTTGATTGATTGATTATCATTCCTCTGGCATCCTGACATCAAAGGTCAACGCTGATATCATTTGAAGGTGGCTCATGAATGTCAGAGGCAAGGGACAGTGACATTGCCATAGCAAGGTGTACAATACCATAGAGACTGACCATATATACATATGATCAACGCCCAATTCACCCTCTCCACCCAAGCTAGGACCAGGGAGGGCCAGGCAATTGCTGCTGATGACTCGGCAGGTAGACCTATTTGCTCCCCCAAACCCCTCCTCCTCCTTAGCTCACAAGGATAGTAAGGTTGCAGACACTAAAGGAACTAACGAGTTTGAGCGGGACTCGAACCCCAGTCTGGTAATCACCAGACAGAGACGTTACTATTAGGCCACAATGATATAGATTCTAAAAGGAAATTCAATTTAAAGCCATAAAAAGAAACAGGTTCGTATAAAAGTTAAATAGCTTTCAGAACACCTGCTTCTGAAATCGATTTAAAAATGACACTTTGATTGTATGACACATCCTGTCCAAGAATCTTGGTAAGGACTAACCTACCATCCCTACCTCGATCCTCCTAACAGATATTCATTTCCTACTCAAGAATGGGACATCGGTAACTACAAGTCTGGGAAAAGAGAAACAGGTAGAGAATTCTAAATCGAAGCAAACGAGGGGAATATTATCCTGGTCAAAATATGCGAAAATCATGGTGTAAAGATATTGGCCCTGTAAAAACTAGCAGATGGGATAGTGCCTACGGAAAGGCTGCATGCATTTGCAAATTGCATGAAAGAATTCTTCCCATGCAAGAGAATTTCATAGAGAAAGCTTGCAGTGTTGTGGTGGCCGATATGGTAACGTCCCTGAGTGGTGAACTCCAGGCTGCGGTTCAGGTCCCGTTCAAACCTGTTAGTTTCTTTGGTCGCTGCAATCTCACCATCCTTGTGAGCTAATGATGAGGGTTTTGGGAGAGCCTCTAGGTCTATCTGCTGAGTTATCAGCAGCCATTGCTTGCACTCCTTGATCCTAGCTTCGGTGGAGATGGGGCTTGGGCGCTGATCCTATGTATATATGGTCAGTCTCTAGGGTATTGTCCTGCTTGATAGGGCAATGTCACTGCCTTTTGCCCCTGCCATTCATGAGCGGCCTTTAAACCTCTAAACTGGGGTTCCAATTAGGCTCGTCTTATTCGTCATGACTTGCAAAGATTCGCAATTCTTTCAATCTTAATAGTAACAATATTTCCTTTCTATTCTTCCTCACCATCCTATCTAAAATATAGAGATCCTAAGCAGTATTTATTTATCATCAACTACTTCCTTTTAACTATTTCTCCTTTACCATCTGTTTCCATTCAAGAGCCTTGTAATCGATACAAACAAAAATTTCAAATTATGATTCCAATTAAGCTTTACACTTGTGATTGATTGATTGATTTTGTGTTTTATGGCATCCTGATATGAAAAGTCATTGACACCAATATTATCATTATTATTATTATTATTATTATTATTATTATTATTATTATTATTATTATTAGCTAAGCTACAACCCTAGTTGGAAAAGCAAAATTCCATAAGCCCAAGGGCTCCAACAGGGAAAAATAGCCCAGTGAGGAAAGGAAATATCGTTTGTTATAAATAATAATTAAAAGAATATGCAATTTAAAACCATAACAGCGTAGATGTCCAAATAAAAGTTAAATAGCTTCCAGTTTATAATTATATAAGCTGATATCCTGAATATGGTATATACAAGTACATAAACTAATAATACCGAGAAAAGATGTGCTTTCTTTGACCATGTCACTATTCTGGTGAGTTATTTTGCTCCAAAACCAAACCATTGTTCTCTAATCATGGGTAGTGCCATAGCCTTTGTACCATGGCCTTCCACTGTCTTGGATTAGAGTTCTCTTGCTTGAGGGTACACTCGAGCACGCTATTTCTATATTATTTCTCTTCCTCTTGTTTTTGTGAAGTTTTTTAAAATTCATACATGGTAGATCTAATTCAATGTTTTTAATGATCTTAAAGTATTTTATTTTGATTGTCATTACTTCTCTTATAGTTTATTTATTTCCTTGTTTCCTTTCCTTACTGAGCTATTTTTCCCTGTTGGAGCCCTTGGCTTTACAGCCTCTTGCTTTTCCAACTACACGGTTAAAGATTTGCATTAAAAAACGGTAAATGCCTAGCAACAATTATTCCAGGATTTTTACCGTTTAAAAAACGGATATATTGACGTAAAGGAGGGATATTACGGTCACCAACCCGTAAAAGATAATAACAGAGTATGGTAAAATTACGGTCGCCTGTATTTTACTGAAATACGGCTGAGAAGAGTATATTTTTACAGAGAATTTCCGATAAAAATCATCTTTTTTTTTCTAACAATGTAGGGTTGTAGCTTAGTTTGCAGCAATAATAATAATAATAATAATAATAATAATAATAATAATAATAATAATAATAATAATAATAATAATAATAACTGTATGGCAAACCAGAATAAGTTTTTTTGTCGGGGGTGGGGAATTGAGAGACCAGAGTAGTTTTTTATGGTGTGTGGTGGGGGGGGGGGGAGTTTGACTGATGGGCTGGTCGATGGTCAATGGCCTTTCTAAAGAAAAGGTTCAGGAAATTCTGAAGATAGTTTTTACCTTGAAGGGAGAAATAAGCATGTCGGCGAGGGTGAGAGGGGGGGGGGGGTGAGGGAAGGTACATTTTTTTCATGGGTACTTTCGAGTGTAGATTTATGTTGTTGATGTTATGAAAGTTAGCAAGTTGTCATTAACATTTTCATCATTATTACCGACCGTTTTCGAAGACATGAAAAGATTAATTGTGACCTTGTTATTAGAATTGTCATCATTATTATCATTATCATCATTATTAATAATCGTTTTCGAAGACATAAAAAGATTAATTGTGACCTTGTTATTAGAATTGTCATCAACATTATCATTATCATCATTATTACCGACCGTTTTCGAAGACATAAAAAGATTAATTGTGACCTTGTTATTAGAATTGTCATCAACATTATCATTATCATCATTATTACCAACCGTTTTCGAAGACAAAAAGATTAATTGTGACCTTGTTATTAGAATAGTCATCAACATTATCATTATCATCATTATTATCAACCGTTTTCGAAGACGTAAAAAGATTAATTGTGACCTTGTTATTAGAATTGTCATCAACATTAGTATTATCATTATTATTATCAACCGTTTTCGAAGACGTAAAAAGATTAATTGTGACCTTGTTATTAGAATAGTCATCAACATTATCATTATCATCATTATTATCAACCGTTTTCGAAGACACATGAAAAGATTAATTATTACCGACCGTTTTCGAAGACATAAAAAGATTAATTGTGACCTTGTTATTAGAATTGTCATCAACATTATCATTATCATCATTATTACCGACCGTTTTCGAAGACATAAAAAGATTAATTGTGACCTTGTTATTAGAATTGTCATCAACATTATCATTATCATCATTATTACCGACCGTTTTCGAAGACATAAAAAGATTAATTGTGACCTTGTTATTAGAATTGTCATCAACATTATCATTATCATCATTATTACCGACCGTTTTTGAAGACATAAAAAGATTAATTGTGACCTTGTTATTAGAATTGTCATCAACATTATCATTATCATCATTATTATTAACCGTTTTCGAAGACATGAATGATAAATCATATGCTAGAAATGATGGATGAAAACAAATGTGGTATCTTAATTCTGCTCGATCTCAGTGGTGCCTTTGATACAGTGGTACATGAACTGCTCCTAAATGATCTACGGTCCATCGGCGTTGAAGATCAAGCCTTCGAATACCTAAAAGACTACTTAGTTGGTAGAAATTACTGTACACAAATTGGAAACTCTTATTCATCATATGAACCCTTAAACAGAGGGGTACCCCAGGGGAGTGTACTTGGCCCAATCTTATTCTATTTGCAAATGACACACAATTTTACTTCTCCATAAATGATATAGATGACACTACTGAAACTCTAAACCGAATCCTTGATAGTGTTAGAGAATGAACGATATTTAAACCACTAAAATTAAATGAGAACAAAACTGAATTCATGGTGGTGGGCAAGAGAAACAGCGTGAGAAACGTAGGTGATATTCAAATGAACATAAATAATGACTCGGTGCCGTTATTTAGTAAAGTTCGAGATCTAGGTGTATTTCTTGACTGTATTCTATCTCTAAATGCCCAAATAAATAATGTAATAAAAACTGCTGGTTATCATCTAAGAAATATTGCGTTTATAAAAAAGTACCTAGACGAAAATTCTGTAAAGAAACTTGTGATAAACTGTGTTATTACCAAGATTGACTATTGCAGCTCTATCTATTACAATTTACCTAAAGTGCAACTTAAGAAATTACAAAACATAAACAGAGACTGATAAAAGGCGTCCCACCTAGAAAAAGGATGTCCCCTAGACTAATTGATTTACACTGGCTGCCGATTAAGGCGAGGATTGAATTTAAAATATGTACAATAACCCACCAAGTTATCAGAACCGGGCGTCCAAAATACTTAAGAGAATTGCTACATATTGCGCAGCCAACAAATCGTATCGACACGAGAACAGTTACAGATGGCTTCAAACTATTGGAACCTAGATATATGTCTACTTTAGGCTCTAGAACCTTTAAATATGCGGCCCCGAGACTATATAATAAGCTCCCACGAAACATTCGAATGATTGAAGACATTAAGGCTTTCAAGAGGAAACTGAAGACTTTCTTATTTCATGAGTCTTTTGACAGTGACGATTTAACAGTAATTGAACAATAAGTGATATGAAACGTTAAATACTCTGAACGAATAAGATAAAACGACAGTGGAGGTCCTGTAGAGAGTGGGGTTCCCTGCTGTATGGGACCGGAAAAGCAGCCATCAAAGTAAAGTAAGTAAAGTAGAATTGTCGTCAACATTATTATTGTCATCATTTTTATCAACCTTTTTTTAAAACAAAAACATTAATTGTGACCTTGTTATTAGAATTGTCATCGACATTATCATTATTCTCATTATTATCAACCGTTTTTGAAGATATATAAAAAGAATAATAGTGACCCCCCCGTTACGATCTTTAAAAAAGGCTATGCATGAAGAAGCTCTCAAGTTAATGTAGAAAAATACAAAGTTTGTCGTGGCATACGTGGTAACGTCCCTGACTGGTGATCACCAGACTAGGGTTCAAGTCTCGCTCAAACTCATTAGTTCCTTTGGTCGCTGCAACCTCACCACCCTTGTGAGCCAAGGATGCAGGGTTTGGGGGAGCCCATAGGGCTACCTGCAGAGTCATCAGCAGCTATTGTTTGACCCTCCTTGGTCCTAGGGGGTTTGGGCGCTAATCTTATGTATATATATGGTTGGCCCTCAGTCCTAGCATAGGTGGGCGGGGGGGGGGGGGGGTTTAGCGCTGATCATATGTACAGTATATATGGTCAGTCTCTAGGGCATTGTCCTGCTTGATAGGGCAATGTCACTGTCCCTTGCCTCTGCCATTCATGAGCGGCTGTTAAATTAACGAGTAAAGGTTCCATTGAATAAAATACCAAATATTTTTCATGTATAGAAAAAGACGGTTGATTTGTATATATCTATTATTATTATTATTATTATTATTATTATTATTATTATTATTATTATTATTTTCTTGCTAAGCTACAACCCTAGTTGGAAAAGCAGAATGCTATAAGCCCAGGGGCTTAAACAAGGGAAAATAGCCCAATGAGGAAAGGAAACAAGGAAAAATTAAATATCTTGAGAAGAGTAACATTGAAATAAATATCTCCTATATAAACTATACAAACTTTAACAAAACAAGAGAAAGAGAAATAGGAGAGAAAGTAGGCCCGAGTGTTACCCTCAACAAACAACAAACAAACAAAGGTAATCAATCATTACTAAACTCTCAGTTCCTCATTAAGACAAGAGGCATTTTATATTTCGAAATCTGTGCTATCTTTTTTTGTGAGCTTTTAAGGCACAGCATTTCTAGTTAATCATTCTTAATGAATACTGATGCACAAGCAGCGTATATTTATATATATATAATAATATATATATATATATATATATATATATATATATATACATATATATATATATATATATATATATATATATATATATATATATATATATATATATATATATATATATATATATATATATATATGCTGAGCCATCACCTTTTAATAATAACAATAATAATGATAATAATAATAGTAATAATAATAATAATAATGATTGATGAGAAGCAATTGCCTTTCGCTCTTCTTACTCTCTTGCCGCTGTGCTTACTGATGTTATATTATTTTCTTATAGCTATTGTTATCCATCCATTCAAAAATGAAAAACTCTCTATGCTTCATTTTATTCAGTGGAACGACATGGTGGTATTTTTCATTTTTTCCTTCAGAGGTTTTACCGTAGAGAAAAGATTAAGGCAATTGGAAAAGTTTTTGTCGTAATATATAGACTTCACGAGTACATCAGTATTCAACGATAATGTTTTTTGTGTTTATGAGTCTTTTAGCTATTGAAGACTTAAATGCACGAAATTTTTTTTTTTTTATAATAAAATCAAGGTAAGTTCGTTTGCGTCTGTTAGCTATTAAAGATTTGAATGCGTGAGTTTTTTTCAATTTTATAATAAAAGGAAGATTAGTTCGTTTTCAGTCTGTTAGCTATTAAAAACTTAAATACATGAGATTTTCCAACTTTAGAATAGATTCAAAATAAGTCTTGGGCAGTTAAGACTTTTTGGTTTAAGTATTTTTGTTTCTAATTTATATTGGCATAGAGTTTTGGATCTTTTCTGTGTGATGGGAGTCAATGAAGTAATTCATGGGAGCAATATTATTTGCGATAAAGAAGATAAATCTATTAGCATAGTGTGTGGATGATTGGTGATGGGAAAATTTCCACCATCTAAAAGTGAAACCTCCAAAACACCAAACACTACATAAGTGAATTACCTAAAAGACCGGACTTTACATAAGTAAATTATCTGATAGACCATACAATACATCATCATCATCATCTCATCCTACGCCTATTGACGCAAAGGGCCTCGGTTAGATTTCGACAGTCGTCTATATCTTGAGCTTTTAATTGAATACTTCTCCATTCATCATCTCCTACTTCGCGCTTCATTGTCCTCGGCCATGTAGGCCTGTGTCTTCCAACTCTTCTAGTCCCTTGTGGAGCCCAGTTAAACGTTTGGTGAACTAATCTCTCTTGGGGAGTGCGAAGAGCATGCCCAAACCATCTCCATCTACCCCTCACCATGATCTCGTTTACATATGGCACTCGAGTAATCTCTCTCATAGTTTCATTTCAAATCCTGTCCTGCCATTTCACTCCCAATATTCTTCTGAGAGCTTTGTTCTCAAATCTACAAATCAAATGTAGAATAATTATTTTCTTCTCTTTGTCGAGCAAGTTGACATACATCTCTGTGTATGTACAACTTGGGAGTACCTGCGCATACCTCAAGTCAATTTCTCTCGTTTAGAGTCCCTAATCCTTTCCTAAGGACGCAGTTTGTCTTCTGATAAGAGATAACATCTGGTAGCAGTTTCGAGGATTAAATGATAACTGGATACAAAATGGAAGGATACAGAGGAAGGGAGAATATCAAGAAACGTAGAGATAAAGAGTGTGCAATGGGAGAAGAGACATAAATGGAGAACAAACCGGACAGAACATTAATGGAAAACGGAAAGTAAAGGATATATTACGAGATAAAGAAGGAAGAGTTAGAGAGGATGAAGGCGAGTAGATAGAGAAAGAAGGGGAGCATGAGAGAAACTAAGATAAAAACAAAAAAATCGTTTCAATCAGCTTCCCAGATATGGTTAAACCCCTCATTATTTACGATAGGAATCCGGTCAATTGCTTACCTTGGCAATATCTGACAATTCGTGATTTTCATTCCTTGATAAGACTCTATTATTCTTTAGCTGTGGAACTAATGCTGGGGTTCCAGAGGGTGAGGCTGAGGATATAATTCTTCTTCTTCTTCTTCTTCTTCTTCTTCTTCTTCTTCTTCTTCTTCTTCTTCTTCTTCTTCTTCTACGAAGTGTGTCTCCAAGAAGTTTTCCTGTTCCAATTCTAAGTTAGAGTTTTGGGGTTAGGTTTCTAATCTGACTAGTTGCAGTAGATTGACCAGTTATGATAGAATTAAACATCAAATGCAGCCGTTTCTAGTCCACTGCAGGACAAAGGCCTCAGATATGTCCTTATTCATGTCTGGGGTTTGGCCAGTTTTCATCCCCACGTTGGCCACTGCGGATTGGTAATGGTGGGAGACTATAGTATGATTGCTCATAACAAACTAACCAAGTATGGGCGTCCCTGACTAGTACAGCTTTGCTGATCATAGTCAACAGTCCTAAAATACTCACCGAATGTTTTAAAGTCTACTTCTCTATATGGCTATTTTCCACTTGGTAAGGGTAGAAGAGACTTATTAGTGATGGTAAGCAGTTCTTCTAAGAAAAGGATACCCCAAAACGAACCATTGTTCTCTAGTCCTGGATAGTGCCATAGCCTTTGTACCATGGTCTTCCACTGTCTTGGGTTAGAGCTCTCTTGCTTGAGGGTACACTCGGGCACACTAGTCTATCTGTTTCCTTATTTTCTTTCCTCACATGGCTATTTTTCCTGTTGGTTCCCTTTGGCTTATAGCATCAGGCTTTTCCAACTAGGGTTGTAGCTTAGCTGGTAATAATAATGATAAGAAGAATGATGGTGTCGGAGACCATCGTCTACGACACTGTTAATAGTGTAGTATTTTGATTTTGATTTAGAAGAGCAATATGTTAATGTCACATTTGAAGACATTAGTTGTGACACCGGTTTTAGTGTTGAGCGATTTTGTCTGGTATATATATATATATATATATACAGAGTATATATATATATATATACTGTATATATATATATATATATATATATTGCAACATTAAAGTCTTCTTTTATTCAAAATCCCAATGTTGCTCTGGGCTCAATATAGAGCGTTGGACACTATAACATTAAGATGGTTGATTTTCTTATAATTCTATATCTCATGTTTTCATATTATCCATTTTAAATCTTAAATGTCATTTATCACTACATTTTAATCTATTTACGATTTCATGCTTTCTATCAGATTTTTACTTGGGGTAAATATGTTTAGTTTAATTTCGCTCAGTATTTCTAAATTTACCATCATTCGTTTGATGTAATCTTTCCCTAACATTGACCATATTAACTGTAACAATTACAAATGTTACATGTTACACCTCTGGTAAAAAAATCGCTATGAAACACAAATCAAACTATATCAGTCCTTATTGACACATTGATTGAAATTGAACCTAAAATGATTATAGGCAAATAAACACATTTAGAGTGTTAGATAAACAAATGTAACAGACAAAGTGTGATTTCGATGAGTTTGTGTGTTTTTGAGTCATCTGCATGTCCTGTCACAAACGGACAAATGTTTGTCATTAATTAGGACGTAATTGTCAGTACGTATTTGTACGTTCATATGTGTTTGCTCTTATGCCAGATGACGCTTGTGGTTTTTTATTTATTTTGGATAATAGACAATAAATAATTTTCATTTTATATCATGTTTCACCGTTTTTTTTTTTTACTTAGTATGTTTTAATGCTTAAGGAATAAGTTTTTATTTAGCCTAATAAGATATTTTTACTGCTTAATATTTTGTGATTTGACATGGTTAATTACTCTCTCTCTCTCTCTCTCTCTCTCTCTCTCTCTCTCTCTCTCTCTCTCTCAAGAGAGAGAGAGAGAGAGAGAGAGAGAGAGAGAGAGGTGGGAAGGTTAAATCTGTGTGAGCGTGTGTGCATAGTCCTCTAAATATTTAGTCATTTTGACGGGCCGTATACTAGTGTGTGTGTATATTTATATATATATATTATATATATATATAGCAATAGTAA